>NW_015386789.1:1151177-1199882 GCF_001527695.2 Protobothrops mucrosquamatus
AAACATTCCCATTTATATAGATATGTCCAGTGGTGGGATTCAAATTCCTGAACATCCAGTTCTCTGCGTGGATGCAGGCCTGGGCCTCTGAGGCCTAGAATGGACTTCTGGAAGTGACATCCATGCATTTCCTGTGGGCTGTTCTAGGCCTGGGAGGCCTCCTCCAGGCTTCCGAGGTCTAGAACAGACTTCCAGAAGCAGCATGGGTTCAGCCGGTTCTCCAAACTCAACAAAATTTAGCTACTGGTTCTACTGAACCGGTGCGAACTGGCTGAATCCCACCACTGGATATGTCCATATACAAGTAGTCCTTGACTTACAGCCACAGTTGGGAACCAGAATTTCTGTTGCTAAGCAATGTGGTTGTTAAATGAGTTGCGGCTGATTTTATGACCTTTGTTTCCCAGTTATTAAGCGAATCATGGCAGTTGTTAAATGAATTGTGTGGTTGTTAAGTAAATCTGGCTTCCTTCATTGACTTTGCTTGTTGGAAGCCGGTTGGGAAGGTTAGAAAGGTGATCACATGACCCAGGATGTTGTAACTAGGTAAATACATGCCAGTTGCCAAGCCCCCCAATTTTGATCACATGACCATGAGAATGCTATAATATTCATAAGTTTGAGAACTGGTCGTAAGTCTCTTTTTTCAGTGCCCTTGTAACTTTGAACAGTCACTAAACAAATAGTTGGAAGCTGAAGATTACCTATATTCATTCTGTAGAGCAAACTATCTCCTTTTCCTTTACTCTGTGTCTTTTTTCCTACAATTTTGACAATAAATGAATAAATAACATTTTGGTTTTGTTTTTGTTTTTAAAAAAATGGGATATTGCTGATTATACCAGTACACACTAGCCTGTAAACTTCAAAAAAATTAAAAAAAAGTAAACAACGCCTCTCAGGATCCACAAGTCCAGTTTCTGTAAAGCAGAATATATCCCTGCATTTCAGAGATATTGTGTTAACCCATGTAAATGTATGCAAATTTAATCAAATTTTTGAATGTCTGAAAAACCTTAAAATTAATGAATTGATTGGTCCTATTCAGAAGAGAAAAAAATATGGCATTTTGCATTTTTCTTGTGTACTGATATTGTCTTTCTAAGTGGCAGTATATAATGAAGCCTTGTTCGGAGCCAATGTGACAACTCTCACAAGAAGATTCTTAGAAGCAAAAATCCATCAACAGTCCATCAGAGCTTTTTTCCTTCTATATTATATAACCCTTTGATTGTGCAACAGAAATGGATGGCCATGATAAAAGCACTGGAAATAGTTTTTAGGAAGTTTTGCATTTCACACTGCAAGTCTTTTTAGAGAATGCTCTGTCCAGTGCAAATGTTTCACTAATTTTGCTGCAGCCTGTGGAATAATGCTCAGATTTCTTATTTTCTTCACAGATTATTGCACTTCAGTCGTATATGCGTATAGGTTTTACAACCAAGGAACGTGTGTTCTCTGAGTGAGCCCAGGGCCAAATAATTGGCAGAACCAGAACAATTAAATTTGATTTAATTTTTAAATTAGGATCACGCTACATTAATTAGATTTCCGTGATTGTCTCCATGGACAATCATTTCATTTTCTCTTTTCACCATGGTACAAAACAAAACAAAACAATTCAGTGTTAAATTTTGGGTTCAGATTTTTTTTAATTTTTTTGGGGAATGTTGGAGGCTTGTAGATTACAGGACTGCTCCTTGGGAAAAAAGATATTGTTTAATGGTTGAAGATATGTGGATAGTCCCACCTTCAATCTGTAAAATGATAAAAATGGACGGAGTCATTTAGAAGATTGACTACATACAAACACAAACACAATCCCCTGCTTTATGCTGGAATCTCAAATTGCCAACTACTCTAAACTCTAGGGAATGATAGGCAGATGTAGGCTGACTTCAGCCAACAAAGAGAAAATGAAGCAATCTATATTCTGGTTTTGCTCGGCCATTAGTATAAGGTAGGTTAGCTGGAACACTCTTCTGTCACTAGATCTGGCAACATAACAAACACAAATGTTTGAAATGGATCCATCTTTTCTATTTCCTCCCCTTTCAATGTAACACAAAAACACCGCAGCAAAGCAAGGAAATGACCACACACAGGCTTTGCTAGAAGTCTGTACCTGTCTGGGCTTCTGGCTTTTAATTTTATTCTTTCTTGCTCCATATTTGGCCTTTGCTCAGTTGGTGACCCAGCTAGCCAGGGATTGTGGCCTTCCAAATGCTAGGCCTATCTTTAGGGTCCTGAAGTTGCAGGTGTCAGTCCCAGCTGACTAGGAATTCTGACAATGTATCTGAAGGTCACTAGCTGGGGAAACCTGGATTTGTCTCTTGATTAAATTTGCATACTTTTACATGGATTAACACAATATTCCTGAAATGCAGAGATTTACTTTGCTTTACAGAAACTGGACTTATGGATCCTGGGAGGCACTATTAAAAAAAAAAGACTTTAATTCCTAAGTGGGAATTTTAAAAAAGTGGGATATAGTCTTTAAGAGTCTTGCTCACTTTTTTCTCTTTCTGATAAGGATGCTTATACTCTTTGTACAAAAAATAATCCTTTGCCTGTGTTTAATCGGGACGGATTTTACAAATTAGTTCCTGGTTGCTTATTGAATTGTATGTGCAGGTAACTTTCTTAAGGCTGGTGCTTCTACAAATCTATATTCAGCCAAGCCATAGGTGAATGGTAGAGATGTCTTTAAAGCAGAGGTCTTCAAACTTGGCCCTTTTATGACTTGTGGACTTCAACTCCCAGAATTCCTCAGCCAGCATGCCATAAAAGGGTCAAGTTTGAAGACCCCTGCTTTAAGGAAACCCTTTTCCAGTGTTTCCAAAATAACTGTTAAAATATTGAGAATGAACACATACTCCTTTTTTTAAAGGGAAGAACTTTGCTGTTGTTAGCCCTTCAGGGTAATTCAGTAAAGTAGCACATCCAGGAATACGAATTCCATCGTTATTGTAAAATTATATTAACAGAATCTTGCATGACTGTGAGAGAACATTTCTCCACCTCCCCTTTCCTTTTCTTACAGCTCATTTCCTTCTGTGGGCTGAGAAATCTTTTGTTTGGGTGTGTGTGTCCTGGCTGGTCTGAGGCTTTCCTTCTGTCTCCCAAAGCCTTTTCCACATACCATTAGAGTTGCAATTTTGCAGTTTGCAATCAAACTTGGAAGTTGTAAACTTAGGGAGCTTTGAGAGTTCAGGAAAAAAAAGTGTGTGTGTTTGAGGCAGGCAAAAATAGCTCTCAGGTTGCCATACTGTGTCTTGACCAATTAATTGATTAAGCATTGCAGGCCAACTTAAACCCGCTTCCCCTCCGCCCTTCCCATTAGACAAATCTCAAGACTCTTTCCTCTGCTTGTTGAACACTGCATTAAATCTACTCTGTGACAGACTGCTGTGTGCTGATTTATGGATCAGACATCTTACCACACTGACCATAACAATGTTCCTTCTTTTCCCTTTCTTTTATTAGTAATAGATTTATGCACTGTCTTTGAAGCCCACCCCAAAGTTTGAGGGTTTTTTTTTTTTTTAAAAAAGAAACACCTTAGAAAATTTAATTTGGTTGCGCTTAACTGATCAACTTAATCAGGAACTGCGCTGTATATTCAGATAGCTCAGTGGTTCTCAACCTGTGGGTCGGGACCCCATTTGGGGTCGATCGACCATTTCATGGGGGTCGCCAAGCAAGGCTGTCCGCCATTTTTTTTGTCCGCCATTTTTTCCCCTTTTCCGGCGGGTGCCTTACCTCCCTTGGGCTGGGCCAGCTGGTGGTCGGCCTGCTCCGTCTCTGCCGCTTGCCAGCTACGCCTCGGCCGGCGCAGGGGGCAGAACCACGCATGCGTGGCACTCCCAGGCAGGGAAAGTCCTCGACTTACGACCGGTTGGGTAGTCCTCGACTTATGACCGGTTTAGTCCTCGACTTACGACCGGTTTAGTCGACTTACGACCGGTTTAGTCCTCGACTTACGACCGGTTGGGGTCGCGGCATTTAAAAGGTTGAGGACCACTGAGATAGCTGAATTTTTAGTCCTGAGGTAAAAGAAGATTCTAAAGAATGTCTGAGCTTATAGATGTCTAAAATTCACATTCTTCTCCAGGCCAGGACTGAAGATGGATAATGGCTTCCCCATGGGATTTATATTTCTTTACAATAATAATATGGAATCTTCTGAGCAATTAATGGTAATGTCTAAAATCCAAGGAGTTACTGTGGTGTAGGGATTAAGGTGTTGCATTAGGAGGAGGGGGTTGACCCCTTAACTACCTCTGGACTTCAACTCCCAGAATTCCTGAGGCAGCCATGCTGGAAGCCTTGAATCCAATAGCCACAGAAGCTTTGGGCCAATCACTTTCACTGAGCCCAACATACTTCTCAGGTTTTTTTGTTGGGATAATTTAAAAAGGAACCCTCTTCCCCTTATGCTGATAACGAAAAAGCCCACTGGCGAAAGGAACATAATTTCAAAACAAAAACATGGTCCAGATTGAAAACAAGTGTCCCACTGTCAACATCATCAGAGCTAAAACTTCTTAGCAGACTGGAAGATTTAACAACGATGTTGGTCTTGATGTCATCAAGATTACAGCCTGTATGCCTAGTTTAATGGGTATGTCTAGTTTAATGAAGAGAAGGACAAGGGTGGGGGGGGACATGATAGCAGTGTTCCAATGTCTCAGGGGCTGCCACAAAGAAGAGGGAGTCAAGCTATTCTCCAAAGCACCTGAAGGCAGGACAAGAAGCAACGGATGGAAAGTAACCAAGGAGAGAAGCAACCTAGAACTAAGGATAAATTTCCTGACAGTGAGAACAATTAATTAGTGAAACAACTTGCTTCCAGAAGTTGTGGGTGCTCCAACACTGGAAGTTTTTAAGAAGAGACTGGACAGCCATTTGTCTGAAATGGTATAGGGTTTCCTGCCTGAGTAGGGTAGACCTCCAAAGTCCCTTCCAACTCTGTTATTCTATCATTCTGAGTCACAAAGAACCGTCCATGCTAAATAAGCAGCTGTTTAGTATCTACTGTATCTCCCTGCCAAAGACCCTCCATTACTTGGGACGTGACTTCATGCCCCCATTTGTCCCAAGTTCTTGCATTGAGTCTTGCATTGGTGTGAAGGATGGGATCCTTGCCAGTTTGCTCTGCAACCCAGGCAATGTGACTCTTCCTCTAGTCTTCAACCTGTGCTGACTTGCCACGGCCCACAAGCAGTTTTTGGAAGGGCGTGTGCCGGAGGAGCGTCTGTGTTCCCTTGCGAGAACACTGAGCTTGGTTGTGTTTTAATGATGGGGATGCTATAAGAGCTCTTGGTGGAGGCAATTGAACCCAGGGGAAAGAATACTGTAATTTCATGCAAAAATTACAGGTTAGCTCAGCGAGATGTTCTGCTCGGCTTCTGGTGACCAGCGCAGAGGGGTAATTAAAACTCTGCCTGTTAGAAAGCCCATGGCTTTGTCGACTCCTTGGGGGAAATAGAGCCCCACGGCATCAGCTCTCGAGTGATCAACTAGCACCAGTGGTAATTGCTATCCTGGAATGAGGGTGCCGCCTGGTTTTCGGGTTTGTGCAGAACTCACCTGTAAGTACTTAATTGCACTGCTATTCTAATTCCTAACTTTGATCCACTGAGCGCTGGGCAGCATGCATGAGGTTCCCCAGTGGTCCTGTTATGAAGGCATCACCTGGATTTAAACTTGTTCCAGCAAGGTTGCCTTCAAAACATACAGGTAGAAACAAACATCTGCCCAAAAGAAGCCTTCAGAATGTAGCTTTTCTGTTTATTATTTGTTAGTTGAGAGAATCCAGTGGCTTACAAAAGCAGGTAACTCTATCATCCAACAACTGAAATACACACACACACACACAAACACACAGAGAGAGAGAGAGAGAGAGAGAGAGAAAGAGGGAGGGAGGGAGAAACATATAAAACTTGAGCATAGAAAAAAAAGAGACACAATATAAATTCCCAAGAGATAGCAGAATTTTGCATTATCTGGCCTAGAAGAAAGGATTAATGAAACAGTGCATGTTTAAGATTCCTGTAATTACTCTACATGGGTCTGTCCTTAATGAGCAGCCCAGTTGTAGATGCCCATAGGCATGGAGAATCTAAAGGATAGAACTGATAAAAACACCCTCTTGTGTGGAACTAAGTCATTGTTCAGTTCTTGTGTGGAACTAAGTCATTGTTTTCAATTTGGGGGAGTCCTGAACACAGAATGGAGAAGCTGTGCTCCCTTTCCCTCAATGTCGCTGAATATCAGCATTAGCAAGTGCTTGGCCTGGCCAATAGGAGGGACTCTGGGACTTGCAGTTCATCAATACCTGGAGAAAGATTGATTCGGCGCTTTTGTTATCCTTTGCATGAGCCTAGGAGGTGTGTGCACGAACGCTTCTGCTTGGGACCTCCCATGCATACCGTGAAAATGCCGGACAGCAGCGTCTGCAGTGAGTCCGACAAAAGCATCATTGAGATGCAGCCTCCGCCTGTTTAGGTCCCAAAGGGTTGGTGTGTGTTGCACAACAGCACGATGCTGCTTTAACCAATTGGAAGAAAATACAGGCAGTCCTTGACTTCTTACAGTTCATTTAATGACCGTTCAAAGTTACAACGGCTCTGAAAAAAATGTGGCTTATGACTGTTTTTTTTAACAGATACGACCTTTGCAGCATCCCCATGATCCTGTGATCAAAATTCAGATGCTTGGCATTATTTATGACCGTTGCTGTGTCTCAAGATCCTATGATCACCTTTTGAGATCTTCTTACAAGCAAAGTCCATGGAGAAGTCAGATTCACTTAACAATTGGGTTGCTAACTTATCCACTGCAGCGATTCACTTAACAACTGTGGCAAAAGGTCATAAAATAGAGCAAAACTCACTTAACAAATGTCTCACTTAACAACAGAAATTTTGGGGTTCAATTGTGGTTGTAAGTTGAGAACTATCAACTACCAACTACCAACTGTAGTTGGATCCTCTAGATACCCATATTGTTACCAGAGCAGGCTGGGTTTATTGTGTGTCTGTCCTTCCTGAAGATGCGGTTTCAAACAGCAACATCTGGACATTCTCAGTCACGGTCCCAACTCTGAACCTTGGAAGCTATATTTATCCAAGTTTTCTGCTTGACATTCAGAAAATGGCTAAAGATATTTAAAGATCTTTGGGGAAACTTGAGAGCTAGCATGAAGACCAGTGCTATTTTTCTTCTTTATATGCTGTTTTTAGAGTTTTGGTGTTGATTTACGTTCACTGTTTTTTTAAAAATTACAGTTATATTTATTTTCTGATGCCCATCCTGGGCAATGATTCTCTTCTCTATCTACAACCCTTATCGAAATCCAAGGTAGTTCTAACCATTAATTGAGTAGATTTCTGTGCATGGGCATGATTAGTAATGAATTAATTTAATTGGAACTTTACATATGGTCCTGATTGTGTCTTACAGTCCAATTAGAAATTTGCTCCAAAAACATATCTGACTATCTACAATAACATTTCCCCAGAATGTGGCATTTTAAAAATGCATTCTGGGACTATATTATGAGGTCAGGAACTTTTATTGAGACTGATTTAGGAAGCAAAATTAGATCTTTGTTTATACTTTGAGTCATTTATATTTTCAGTAAACATTCAAGGGAGGTTGGTCCTTTTAGAGTTTTTTTGGATTCCTGGGCAATTTATTAGTTAATATCTGTTGCTTTCAGTGTGGTATAAGTAGTCCTTAATTTATGGCCATTCATTTAGTGAGCAAAGTTACAACAGCACAGAAAAATGTGACTGATCCTTGCACTTACCACTATCGCAGCATCCCCACAGTCACATGATCAAAATTCACGTAGCTTTTCATCCAGGGGTCACGTGACCCCCACTTGCTATCTTCTGACGAGCAAAGTCAATGGAGGAAGCGACTGCATGATTCACTTAACAACTGCAGTGATTCTTGCTGTGGAATCATAGCAAGGAAGGTCATAAAATTGGGCACAGTTCACCTAACATCTGCCTTGATTAGCAATGAGCCCGATTGTGGTCATAAGTCAAGGACTAACTGTACTTTGGAAGAACATCCCTAATGCCTTCACAATTGAGGCAGGGCCCTGAGAGGCAGACTATAATATTGTTTAACCTAAGTTATAGAAATTGAGTTTTGGCAATTGTAAGGGTGAACTTCTTAGTGGCTTGGAGGAAATTTGTCTTCTTCTTGCCCTGGGGTGGTTTTCCACTCGCAAGGGACATGGAAGGCACACCTGGATCATACATTGCAAGCAGCCAATAGGTCCGTAAATGCAATCAAACATTACTTTTACACAGGCGGAGGTCAATTAGTACCTGCTACCTTAAAACTTTTCGAGGCCAAAACATTGGCGCAAATTCTATATGGGGCACAAACAGGAATCCTTGCAAAGAAAAACTTGCTTGAAACCATATAAACCAAATTCCTGCGAGCCATCTTAGCTGCACCCAAAGGAACCCCAAATGCCCAATTAAGAATTGAGATAGGCATGCCCCAAATCCAGGTAAGAGCCTGGAAGATGATGATCATTCACTGGCTTAAAATGCATTTCTTTCCAGAGGGACTGTCCCCGTTAGTGCTGACTGACAACTTCCCTTCCCCCTGGAAGCAGGCGATAGATCATAAACTGGGCTCTTATGGGCTCTCTTCGGTATTCTTAATGTCCCTAGGCTTTGACCAAGCAAAGCAAGTAGTATCCAATAGAATAAAGGACATGGAGTTCCAAGAAGAACTAAATAGGTTGCCTTGCCACAGTAGGGATAGAATCAAACAGGGTGTGTGGGAATCGGCAAGATACCTGAATGATCTGACCTTCCCAAAACAAAGAATAGCTTTCTTCAGAGCCAGATTTAACATTCTTCCCTCAGCACTCCTCCAGGGCAGGTATAAGAGAACACCAATAGCAGAACGGGTATGTATATGTGGTAAAGGAGAAAACGAAGATATCTCACATGTTTTATTGTACTGTGAGTTATACCGAGTTTATAGGACAGCATATATTCTCCCCTTATTAGAGAGATTGCCAGGGAGGGCAGACAATTTTTATGTAGGCTTTCTCCTCCAGGACTCAAACCCTTCTATCACGCATGCAGTAGCAAAGTACTGGGTTTCGGCAATGTCCACAAGAAAAAATTGGTTACAGATTTATAGCCGTCAACTTGTGCCAATTTTTGGGAGATATCTCTAATAATGTTTGGAACATTATATTTACTCACACACTAATTGGCTATCCACTCACGTAAACTAGGGAGTGACCCTAACATTTTGAGAACATGTATTTTCTTAACAGGGATGTTATTATTTACTATTAATGTTAGTACTATTTTTATTTTATTTTATTTTTATTTTTTTAATATATTGTAAAAAGTGATGTCTATTGCTGGTCTATGACCGTAATAGTTGTTGTTGTTGTTGTTGTTGTTGTTGTTGTTATTATTATTATTATTATTATTATTATTATTATTATTATTATTATTATTATTATTATTATTATTAGTCTTCTTCTTGCTGGGAAGGTTCTGCTTCATCTCCCCTCCCTCTGCCCAAACTTTGAGCTGTCCAGGAAGTTTCATAGAGTTCATCAGCAAATCTGATCTCAATTGTAATCAATTTTTGATCAGTTACGCCCTGCTAAACACTGCCCAGTTTGATTTTCCCTGTGCAACACAGGCAGCTTTTATCAGCCAATCTGTTCTTAATTCTTCTAATCAGTTTCACACAGGTTTCGCAACCCTTATTTTAAAGACTGAGCCTGGCTTAATTTTCCCTCTGTATGTACCAGATATAATTTCAACAGGCTGGATGAAGCGACTGAGATAGCTGCAGATCTTCAAACTCTGTCTGGACACATCTCACCCAGCTCAAGCTTGACCTGAAATTCTAATGTAAACTGTAGCTGGAGGGAGTGTCATTTCTGAAGCTATAATAGTGTGTGAAGCTCAGCAAAGTCTTTAGAGCTTATGTTGCATGCTTATTAAGCACTTAATTTCCAATTTACTGGCGTTTTGGAGCAAATGGAAATTGCAGTGAGCTTAATACAAACATTTTAATATTAACATCTTACACTGAAGATTTTTATTATTAATATCTGTTCATAACCATGTGAAGTCGCAGCTACCATTTCTTTAGCTGGTGTTGGCCTTCCATGCATTCAGTTCTTCCCAAGAATCTAGGATATTGTAATGTATTAGTGTAATATATGTGCAAATCCAAGCAGTGTGGCTTTTTGCAACTGACAGATGGAAATGTTGTCAATGCACAGATTTTGTAAGTGCCGTCCAAGGTTTTTTGGTATGGAACCCAGTTTGCTGATAGCTACTGTGACCACATGACCCGTTTATGCCATAATCTTTCAATTTCAGTTTTCAGAACTTGATATCTGTGGAGACTCTCAGTCATCCAGGTCATAGGTGCTTTTTCCTTGAAGATGTTTCTCTTCTCATCCAAGAAGCTTCATCAGTCCTGGCCAAAACCGATGAAGATTCTTGGATGAGAAGTGAAACTTCTTCTTCCTCAGGGAAAAAACAATCCAATTGCCTTTTGAAAAATCAGAACTTGATACTTTGAGATCTTCTCCAATTCTATTCCTGGTACTGACACATCAATTATCCATACTTTCTTCTTTTTAATCAGTTATATCTGGTGTGTGGTGCCTAGATTTTATCAGTCTGTATTTGGAAAATCCCGCAATGTTTTAACCTGCTCATTTTCAACTACTTTTTTTAACTATTAACACCATTTATTATTTTATTATTAATTATTATTTTTAATGCTGCTCATCTCTCCCCTATAAGATGACTCTGGGTAGCTTACAAATTATAAAACAAGTAAAAATAATTAAAGTACATAAACTTTAAAATGGCACAGATTAAAATATTATTTAATATTTTTTTTCATTACTGGTACATGATCATTTTTACAGATGTTGCAGTGAATCATTTTGGTGACTATGTTATGTCATTATTTGTCAATGGTTTGTGCAATCTTCTTGGATGAGCTGAGTACAATCTGCACTTTGAATTATTTGATGATTTTTCAATTCTGGCCTTGATTGCATTAGTTCGAACAGCTTGAGCAGCCAAAATCAAGTCAGTTTCTTTTTTTAAATGTTCCAGTTGTAAACCATTGCCAGGTTTTATCTTTCATTCATTTCTCCTTCATCTTTTGTAGAAATTGACTGGTTGTTGTTGTTGTTGTTATTATTATTATTATTATGGTTGGTTACAGTCAACCATAGACTGTTTAGACTGCATTTGGCATTTATATCCACCTATCATATCCTTCCCAAGGATCTGCGTTAGGCAGATGTTGTTTGAGGGTGTTAAAAATTAAAAGTTATCATTGCAGGATGTAAGCTCTTCGAAGTAAAGCTGCCTTTTGCAATTGACTTATGGTATTTTGTCAGTGCCGATGGTATTCAAGTGATGCTCCAGTTGTTTTGGGACTGCACTCAAGGCGCCTATTACTATTGATACTACAGTACCTTTGTTTCTTTTGCCACAGTCATTCTATTTTTATTTGCAGGTTTTTGTATTTTCTCCAGTTCTTTCTCTTCTCTTCTGCTGTCTCCAGGTACTGCCACATCCACTGTCTAGATTTTTTTGTCTTTCTTATCAAATAATAATAATTATTACACAATACTACAGAATGGTTTGTAGTATTGCGGCTTACTGAATAAGCAAGAATAGACCAAACCTGATTAGGCTTATGGCTTAATGGCTAGGTTTAGAAGAGCCACCGTGGTGCAGTGGTTAGAATGCAGTACTGCAGGCTAATTCTGCCAACTGCCTGCAGTTCGATCCTGACTGGCTCAAGGTTAACTCAGCTTTCCATCCTTCCGAGGTGGTTAAAATGAGAACCCAGATTGTTGGGGGCAATATGCTGACTCTGAAAACTACTTAGAGAGGGCCATAAAGCACTGTGAAGTGGTATAGAAATCTAAGTGCTATTGCTACTTACGCATGCACCAACCTAAAGTTGAAACAAATCACATTTTAATTTATTGTCATGCATGAACCTAGACTAAATGTTTTTCTAGCCCGAAGTTGACTATTCTGATGGACAACCCATATCCAAAGTATTGGAAAAATACTCTGTTTGCCAAATGAGGCTTTTAACTTAACTGCCCGGGATAGGATATGTCATTTTTTGTTGCAAAGCATTAGACTTGCTACTAAATTAAAACTCCTAACCTTCACTTGTGTCCTGTTTTCAGTGCGCATTTAATTCCTATAGTTCTCCTGTTTATAGGTCTCTTTTGAGCATTTTTCCTGTGGTCTTTTTTTATCTGTGCTAAATTTACACATAGTTAGACATCTGCCTTTCCCAGACACCACTCACTTATGCTACGGTTTGCAAAACTAAAAGTTAAAAAAAGAGAAAGGGGGGGGGAGGGCTGTTGAAAAGATAACACTGTGGGATGGTAAAATAGGCGGGTGTTTGTGGAACAGAAGATAACAAAGTCAAGAAAGCTGGAGAGCAGGTGGGCGTAAAGAACTCAGATTTTTAAAGATTAAAAAAAAGTCCTGATAAATGTGGGGGAGGAAGGGTGGGACACTGTCCAAGATGATGAGAGTTGTGAAATGTTTTGCAACAGCTAATTGCAATCAGCAGCAAAGTAAGTAAGTAAGCAAGTAAATAAATAAATAAAACTCATACCTATATTAGATCTTTTTCTAAGAAGCCAAAAAGATGAAATACAAAGGAAGGCAGAACTGATCTTCTCTCTATAATGGCAGCTACAAATCTATGGAACGGACGGACACTTGAATTGTGTGTCTAGTGTAATTGTAATTGTCTTTAGAGCATACAACTTTGCTAACCTGTTGCTTCTGAGTTATATTGAACCAAATTGCACAATCTGCTATATCTGGAAAACATGGATGGGGGTGTGTGATGGAAACATAATGAGTTCAGAGAGCCTTTAGGAATATGAATTGATGCCATTGATGATTGATTGATCGATCGATCGATGTGCAATTGTGTTTATTCCTTTGACATATAGAAAACAGTTGTATAATGAAGCAGAGTCTTGTTCAATCTAATTTTGGGTTGCCTGTAGGAATGCATAGCTGGGTCTCTCATCTTCACAGGCCTCCCAAACTTTGGCTGTGACCCCCAGATAAAAGGTAAAATAAAAGGTTGTTTCCTCCTCCCCTTATGGGGAGTTTTGTTGACTTTAGCCTAGAGCTGTGTCTGAAAATTTGTCAGGTGCAAAGAATCAGGACCATACATTGAGATGCCGTCAAGAAGATTTATTGCTCAAGCCTATGCTCAAGAATTTAGTCAACTAATGTCTAATAGTAAATTGGTACCAGATAAAGGTCAACCTAATTCAAGAGGGGTTGAACTTGGACAGGTTTGTGGGAATGTAATGATTCTAAGCTAATGACATGCTTAATTCTGCTTCCCTGCTCTGCCTGCTTTTCTCCTACAAAACTCTATTGTAGCGACATTTTTAACTAGTTAGGAGAGAAAGTACTTAATGTCTAGGCAGTAATTTTAATTATTTTTATGCAGTCACATTTATACTTTGTCCTAAGTCCACTTACTTTGTCCTGACCCATTTGTTGGGCTATGTCTTCCCTCTGCTCCTAGAAGGAAATTCAAAAGACTATATATATGCAAAGGTTATTTTATATACAGAAAGAAAGAAAGAAAGAAAGAAAGAAAGAAAGAAAGAAAGAAAGAAAGAAAGAAAGAAAGAAAGAAAGAAAGAAAGAAAGAAATTAAATACCAGGTTTAAATGGTTCGCTGCAGGTGCATAGTATTTAATTAATCTGTTTATCTTATTGTATGAATAAGGCCAAAGGTCAGCTGTGTGTAAGGATTTTGGGGAGACTGGGAAAGGACTGGTAGAGACAGCAAACATAAACAATTAAGAAATAGCAGGCAAGTCTGTCCATAGCTTATTACATAAATGCTAGTTTAGCTCAGGTGGAGAGAAACCTGGGAAGATACATTCCAAGTCATTCAAAGAGACTCCATCTTAATGAACTTAATATAAGTGAGGCTGGGAAATTCCTTTTACCATTTTCAAGTTTCTGGATTTACCTCTAAACTACCTTAAAGATCCCTTGAAATCTAATGGTTAAGGCATCAGGCTACAAATCAGAAGAGGGTGAGTTTTAGTCCTGCCTGAGGTATGAAAGTCAGATGGGTGACTTTGGACAATCACCAGGAGATGGTGAGTTCTAGTCCTGCCCTAGACGTGGGAGCTGGCTGGGTGACTTTGAACCAACTCACCTCAGAGGGTTCTTCTTTGTGGGGAAAAGAGCAAAAGGAAGGAGTATCAGGTATGCAGTGGTGGGATTCAAATAGGTGAACAACCGGTTCTCTGCATGGATGCCACTTCTGGAAGTCCGTTCTGGGCCTGGGCAACAAAAAGTTAGCTACCGGTTCTGCCGAACTGGTGCAAACCAGCTGAGTCCCACCACTGCAGGTAAGTGTGCCGCCGTGCGTTATTATCAAAAAATTACAAAGACATGATAGAAGTCAATCAATTTTTCCCCAGTTGTGTGGGGCCTAATACTCTGGATATCTACCATACCTGGAAAAGATGACACATTTTTGGTTACAACTGACTGGTAGCAGAACTGCACAGTTTCAAACTGAGATTCCCCCCCCCCCTCATTCCTATTATAAGAGTGGCTAAGAACTGGATATGGGTCCTTTGCAGAAACAGCTTATAGCTTCTCATTGAACTACAGGCGCTCTGCAGCCTAAGGTATGTGAAAATTTCAGTGTAAAATTCATGGCGGTATCGGGTAGGTAATAAATAAAGGTGAAAATGAATGGGGGTCAATTCCTACCAGATACTTTTCCATAATTAACTCAACCAGGACAGAGATTCAGTGCATCTTCTGGGGTTCACACAATACAGGTGGTCCTCGGGTGACGACCGCAATTGAGCTTTCATACTCCCGCACCATTCGAAGGATGTTCATCCCAAAGGGCATAGCTAAATGTCTAGGAAGATTCTCAGTCCTCCAGGTCATGCTTGTCCCAAAGGTGTTAAATCCTGCCATTCTCCACCATCCAGTCAGAGCTAAAGAAGCTTTTTGGGTGAGAAGCAAAATGTCTTCAAGAGAGTTTTGCCCCATTTTACGACTTTTCTTGCCACCGTTGTTAAGTGAATCACTGCATTTGTTAAGCTAGTAACACCACTGTTAAGTGAATCTGGCTTCCCCTTTGACTTTGCTTGTCTGAAGGTCGCAAAAGGGGACATCACATGGGACACTGCGACCGTCATAAATATGAATCAGTTGCCAAGCGTCTGAATTTTGATCATGTGACCATGGGGATGCTGCAATTGTGAAAAATGGTCATAAGTCACTGTTATGTTGTAAGTCAAGGACTACCTGTATGCAGAATTATAGGCTGAGCAAATGGGTGGTTTTAAACTAGGATGAAACAAGGTTGGCTAGTTTGTGCATCATATGAACCTAGGGTATACAGATAATCCTTGACTTGTGATTTCTATTGACCTCAAAATTCCTGTTATTAAGTGAGACAGATGTTAAGTGAATTTTGCTCCATTTTACGACCTTTCTTGCCACAGTTGTCAAGTGAATTGCCTGCAGTTGTTAACTTAGCCACAGGGTTTTTAAGTGAATCTGGCTTCCCCATTGACTTTGCTTGTCAGAAGGTTGCAAAAGGGGATCACATGACCCCGAGACACTGCAACCGTCATAAATATGAGTCACTTGTCAAGTGTCTGAATGAACCTGACCCTGGGGATGCTACAATGGTCATAAGTGTGAAAAACGGTCATGTCACTTTTTTCAGTGCTGTTATAACTTCGAATGGTCACTAAATGAACTGTTGTAAGTTGGACTATCTGCAATGAGGGATAGGAAATTAAAAATTGTGTGTGTGTGTGTGTGTGTGTGTGTGTAGGAACTTGGCGATTAACGACAAAAAATAGCCTGAAAATGAACTATGGAGGCTATAGGAATTTTATGCTGTTGTTTCTTTGTTGTGCTGTTAAATTTGGGCTGATTGTGGGTCACAGTCCAGAGTTGTACTTCTCTTGCTGGTTACCAGCCTGCCTGCCCTTATCCACCTGCAGGGCTTGGAGCGCTGAGGTCTGTTGTCATGGTGCTAATGGTTTGTCCCCAGGGAACCTGTCCTGCCTTTCTCCTCTCCCTCCCCATTACATGCGGTGCTCCTTCACCACTGGAGTGCTTTGGGAAACCTTTGTCCTTGTCATGGTGACTGTCAACAGGATTTTTTTTTTGTGACTCCCTCTGCTTGGGCTGCCCAGGGAGAAGACAGCAGCAAGCAGAACATCTGTGCCAATTAAAACAACACAAGTTCCCCAGTCAAGGTCCCCAAGGCCCATTAACATCTTGGTTCCAATGGAAGAGAGTAGGGGGGGAAAAAGGAACTAGTATCTATTCTAGTGTTTCTCCACCTTGGCAACTTTAAGATGTGTGGACTTCAATTCCCAGAATTCTCCAGCCAGTATGGGGAATTCTGGGAGCTGAAGTCCACATATCTTAAAGTTGCCAAGGTTGAGAAATACTGATCTATTCAGAGGATTGGAAAGGCAAGTTTACACCTATGCAAGGAAAACTGGTACATATTTGTGTTTGATGGAGCATCTGGTCTCGGATCTATATTGCAACTTGAGTACTGCAATGTGCTTTACTTGGAAATGCTCGAAAAGTGTCAGAAAGTGTCAGTTGATGCAGATTGCAGTAGTTTTTTCTTCTTTTTATGACCTTTCCTTTTATTGGGGTGAAGTTGGGGGCAACTGAATGGAGCTGAGCATTTACTGGCCGGATGCTCTTCCTGACGCCTACACAGAGTTCACAGCAGATATTTTCTCTTTGCGCCCTGTTAGAGAAATATCTGTCGCTGCCTAGGATTGAACTCTCAACCTCCTGAGCGTGAGACAAGTGTCTTCACCTCTAGGCCACTGCATTGCTTGCAGTATTTAATACATTCTTAATTTTGGATTCTTCCAATACCTGTTTTAAAAAATCTGGTGACTGGTTTGATTGGGGCACAATGTATTGGCTTGGGGTCAGTCTATGAAGTCTTAAAAGTAAAGGATTCCTGTTCCAGTCATGTCCAACTGTAGGGGGCAGCACTAATCTCTGTTTCCTAACTGAGAGAGCCAGCATTGTCTGAAGAGGCTTCTGTGGCCATGTGGCCGGCATGACTCAATGCGCAGGTGTACAAAATGCTGTTATCGTTCCACTGAAGTAGTACCTATTTATCTACTTTCATTTGCATGCTTTTGAACTGATAGATTGGCAGGAGATGGGGCAAGGACAGGAGCTCATACCATCATTCAGTACTTGGGTCTTGAACCGCCAGACCTCCGATTGACAAGCACAGTGTCTTAACCGCTAGGCCACTGAGAGATCTTCAATCTGAAGGACTGTTTCTCTTCCTTTATGAGCAGTGGTTCTCAACCTGTGGGTCGGGACCCCATTTGGGGTCGATCGACCATTTCATGGGGGTCGCCAAGCAAGGCTGTCCGCCATTTTTTTTGCCCGCCATTTTTTTGTCCGCCATTTTTTCCCCTTTTCCGGCGGGTGCCTTACCTCCCTTGGGCTGGGCCAGCTGGTGGTCGGCCTGCTCTGTCTCTGCCGCTTGCCAGCTACGCCTCGGCCGGTGCAGGGGGCGGAACCACGCATGCGTGGCGCTCCCGGGCAGGGAAAGTCCTCGACTTACGACCGGTTGGGTAGTCCTCGACTTACGACCGGTTTAGTCCTCAACTTACAGCCAGTTTAGTCCTCGACTTATGACCGGTTGGGGTTGCGGCATTAAAAAGGTTGAGAACCACTGCTTTATGAGTCCATGTGGGCATGATTTTTACTGACCAGCATTTCTATCAAAATCTTGTTTCACAGAGAAGTAATATACCACAAGTGTAGTATATTTCTACTAGCTGTTGCAGCTAGCCAGCCATGCCTTCTTCATTGGTATTCTCTTACATTCCCCTCTTCCCTCTGGCAATCCGCATTTCTTAGCCTCTAAAGCAGGGGTCTCCAAACTTGGCAACTTTAGGACTTGTGGACTTCAACTCCCAGAATTCCCCAGCCAGCCAGTCTCACAGACACTTTTAGGCCATTTTGTGGGATTTCCCCATCCTTTTCAGGATAGGTTTTTCTTTCCTAAAATCTTGGGGTTCCCCCAGCACCGACTGATACTTGTCTCTTGCATGGGAGTGGTGCCATTTGAGTTCCATAACTGGCAACAGCACTCACAGTGGGACTGTCAGAAATAGAGAGAATGTTATTTACATTCATCATCTCTTCTGTCTCCAGGGTATGACAACTACAGTAATAAGCATGCAAGTGTTATAAAAAATGCCACCCATGCTTCCAGCTTTTCCCCTGTAAAAACAAACAAACAAACTGGAACCTACATTGACTGATGTTTCAGATATTGGCATTTTCTTGCTTCACCAATGCTCTTTTTTTTAATGTGAGTCATGATACACACTAAAAAAGTGGCAGGGCTTTAATTGTACTGTTGCAGCCACCATCTTGATTTTTTTATGCCTTATTTCCACCACCACCCTGCCCCCACAATGCCCTTGCCCTCAATTATATCTCATTGGCTTTCATTGGCAAGATTATTCAGAACTTTGGGACAACCCAACCCAACCCAAATGCTAAATTTCCACCTGCTAGAAGCTAAGTAGTTAAAGAAGGAAAGACAGAATATACAGGTAGTCCTTGACTTACAACCATTCATTCAGTGACCATTCCAAGTTACAACGGCATTGAAAAAAGCGACTTATGACCATGTTTCACACTTACAATCTTTGCAACACCCCCCATGGTCACATGATCAAAATTCAGATGCTTGGCAACCGACTCACACTTATGACGGTTGCAGTGTCCTGGGGGTCGTGCAATCATCTTTTGTAGCAAAGTCAATGAGGAAGCCAGATTCTCTTAACAACCAGGTTATTAACTTAACAAGTGCAGTGATTCACTTAACGTCTGTGGCAAGAAAGGTCGTACAAATGGAGCAAAATTCACTTAGCAAATGTCTTGTTTAGCCATGGAAATTTTGGGCTCAATTGTGGTCGTAAGTCGAGGGCTACCTGTATATACATTTATTTTGACAGCATCATTTGACTCCTCTTGTGTAAAAATGGAGGCCAATAATATTACCATTCCCACCTTTGAAGGATGAGAGATTTCCCACTGAAAAAAATACATATAAGTCACAATAGCACCAAAGCTTTCAAAAAGTTACTTGCAGGCTCCAACAGCTCAGCTTGGAGCAGTTGTTTTCTTTTGCCAAGTGAGTTCTTTTTGACTTAACAGACCTTGGGGGAAGCAGAAATTATGAATAGCTGCTTTCTTCTATTGTCTACTTGGCCCTTTGACATTCTCTAATGACTCTTATAACTTGATCCTATAGTGCAGGGTTCCTCAATCCCTGGTCCACAAACCAGAACTGATCCGTGGACCATTGGGAACCAGGCCACACAAGTGGCGGGTGAGCATGCAAAGCTTTATTTGCACAGGCATGGAATTACGGTAGGTTGCACGTGTGAAACCATCCCCACCCCACCCTTCCACCGCTGGTCCATGGAGCCAAAACATTGGGGACCGCTGGTATAAGTGGGTGCAATCTAACATCATGATCCTTTAGTTACTTTCACAGTGGCAACAGAAAACTCCCTTGCTACTTCTGGGTTGCCTACAGAAGCCATGGTGGCTCAGAAGAACCATAACATAGCCATAAAAAATATCATGTGGGAAGGCAGGAAATGCAGTCAGAAGGACAGGTGAGAGTACATGTCATACATATCACACACATTCTGGAGAGAGAGCAGTTTCCCATGGATGGGCTCCAGCATGAATCCAAAAGCTTGGAAGACTAAACTTCTGGTCCCGGTGACTGACCCAGATTAGGTCCAGTACATGTCATATATTCCATGAATGAGGCAGCTATTGCACTGCTGTGGTATTACACCTCTGTATAGATTTGTTCTTGGCATAAGGACGTCTTATGCTCCTAAAACACCTAACTAAACTGGTTTGAATTGAATCGTTGCTGTTGCAGAAATGTTTTGAGTTCCCTTGGTCCAGCCACTAATGGAAGAAACAATAACTTGGAGAGGACCTGCCCCCAGGGTTCACCCTGTTTCCCAATGGAGCTTTTAGCCACTGTTTCCTGGATTCTCTCTCTCCCCCCCCCCTTTTCAAGCTGCATTCTGCAGCTTGACTGGGAGAGCCCCGCCGGCAGCATGGTTAAAAATAGCTCGGAGGAGGCTGTGCTCAAGCATCTAATCAGCCGCCAGTCAATTGCCTGCCCGTCTGAAGAGCGGTTTGTCAGAGGCAGGATTGCCAGCAGAGATGGCAGTGGCAGCAGTTGCTAATTAACAGTTAACCTGGGGTTGCAAGAAGATCCCAGCCCTGGAAGGCTGGATGTGTCTCTAACTGGGAGGATCAGAATATAATGTGCCTGGAATGGATACAGCATGCAGCCCACACTGGTGGATCCTTAATGACATACTGGTGGCAGCTGCCAGGATCAGGCCTGATGATACTGTCCACATGTTTTGGTGGTTTTACTTGCCCTAGAGGAGAGAGGATGAGCTGGAGCAGATGAGCTGGAACAGGGACATCAGCTCAAGCCTGAAAAGATAGATGGAGTTTCTGTATCAAGGCAGCATGCTGACATGGTTAAGCCATCTCAGATAGTCCTCACAGAGACTCGTGCAAGCTAAACTGCATTGGGCTTGATTGCTGGTTCAAAGGCAACAAATGTCTTTGATGCAATCCCCTCCTCTCTTTCACTTTATCTTGGTTACCATGGGCCTCCCCCCTTTTCTCTTTCACCCAGATGTGTACATGCCTTCCCAGCTGTTGTGCAGTATCCCTACCAGTACAAAGTCCTCATAGCAACTTATTTGCATCCATGCCCTTTGTTATCCCATGGGTGTCTCTCACCTTTTACAAGCTACATTTCTATGTTGCTTTAAGACACAGAGACTCTGTTGGAGTATGTAAACTCCATCCTTGGAGGTGTAAACCACTATTTGTGGCTTGGCATGATATGTTACCGATTGGGTATCTTGCAAAGAATAATTAAAGAAAACATGGCTTAGTGTAGTGCACGATCCAGATTACTATGTTTGTAAGGTGACATAAAGGCCTACATATAGATGTGTGGTGTAATCAAAACATATGTTGCCTCATATCTGAAGTTATTTTCACACCGTTGTTTTCCATTTTTCTTGAGAATAGTTACCAGGAATAGAGTTTTTTCTGTTTCTTTGTGTGAAGCGTGAATCTTTCCTGTCATCTTTTTGTAGGCAAGTTAATAACTGGTCCTCATTTATTTATTTTATATGGTTGTCTGTCAGGCACAGGCAACCAGAATCACTTGTGAATAGGACCATGAAGACATTTTATTGTCAATCGCCTATATTACAAGAATCTTACCAGACTGTCTGCCTTCCCTTGGAAAATGGCAGGTATTGACTTAGTGGCTTGTTCTCAGATGTTTCCTCCCCCAAAGAGACTCTAAGCTGGAATGTCTTTTGATCTCCTCTTCAGCCAGTGGTTCCACCGCACTGTCCTACTTAATCCTAAGTGGCTAACAAAAAGTATAGATAGAACGCAGTATTAACAACTCTCACTAAACACCAAATTATTGAGGCACCTCACAATTACTTCTGCTCTGGGAACAGACATAGCTTTATGGCTGCTAAGGGTCAACACTGACTTGATTTCTAATCAATTAATCACTACATCAAAGCCATTTCTTCACACAGCACCCCTTAGCCAGGTCAGTTCCCAATCTTCATGCTGCATTTCCACAATGTGCTAAGCTTGGTCAACACTGAGTTCGATAGCATGCCTTGCGAACTGAGGCTACTGGAAAAATGTATAGTTTAGAATATTATGGAAGCCCACTGACTAAGTTAGATTCCAGTCTGCTGGAATCACTTTGCAGTGACCTTTTTTTGGTTCATCTCGAGGGTTATTACCATGGGAGAGGAAAGAAGGTTTTTGTGGCAACATTGGCATAACCGTTCCATCTTCCAGCAAGGATTCCCATGCTCCAAAATGTTCATGACAGTCCACATTTCAATAGAGCATTGAGCACTTTTATTGTGCAATACCCTGCAGTTGTTACTTTGCTTTTTTATTGTGGCATGCTGGACTTCCAAGTGTTGCTGTGAGAATGGGAAAGGGTGGAGCAGGGGTGGGTGGCTGATGCAGTTGACTTTACGTCAATTGCCTCTCCTGTCAGTTTGAAAATAGCTTTTGTGGTTTGTGGTCAGGAGAGAGGAAGTTGGACTGATTGGGAAACAGCCCGCCCCAGCTCTGAGTCTGAGAAATGACAAATTAAGAAGATAATCTTTACTTAGAGATCACAACGTGTCCCAAAACTAAGGGAGGAAGATCTGATGGCCCTGGTGATCAGAAAGTGGGCCTGAGTGAAGGCATCAAAGTGGACTACATAGATGTATTTAAATAAAGGCTGGACGACCATCGGTGGGGATGCACTATTGTTTTTCTGTCCTTCACTGAACTAAGAGCTGAACTAAATTAGGATTTCTCAACCTTGGTGGCTTTAAGATGTATGGACTTCAATTTCCAAATGCTGCCTATGGAATTCTGGGAGTTAAAGTTTTAAAGATAAATGACCCTACATACTCCCTTCTTAGAAGCACCCAGCAAATTTCTTTGTTTCTCTATTTTTCCTTTTTTGAGTCACATGGAGACCACAGGCAGTGGTGCTAAGTCTCAGTGGGAAGCAGCTGCCAGACGTTGCTATGTAAGACAGACAGCCAACATGGACATGATGGAAAACAGTTTCACAGTTTTGATATAACTCAGGTGATCTGTCTTGTCTGGCTCACTCGAGGGTAGAGAGAAGCTGAGTGATGTCTGGATGATTGGCTCCTTTTTCCCTTAATCCAAACTAGATGGGTTTAGCTTCTGCCAGGCAAAGGTTGCCTGCCATGCACTAGCGGTCTCCTGCTCATTAAGCACACTAATGAGATGTGAGCCAAGTTCTCGAATGACAGGGCTGTGGAGAGGGGAAGGGGGAGGACACAGCAGGCCAGTGTCCATGACAAGCAGGGTAAGAGCTCCTACTAATCCACACAGACTTTCTTGCAGGAGATGCTGGACTGTGGGGCAAGGAGAATACAGTGCGTGAGCACCCACCTTGTGCCCTTGAAGGTGTGATTGATGATCAAGCTTGTCAGTCTGCTTCAAGGATCAGGCAGAATGAGAACCTATTTTCCTTTGGTTCCACTGACCAACTACAGAGGAAAGGCTTCATGGGTCTTGGGGTACTCTGTGTGGACATAAGCTTAATAATTCCTCACCAATGAAGGCGAATATACATGTCCCAGAATAATGTTGCAGGATCCAATCTGGGTCGGTCACTGGGACCAGAGATTTTGTCTTCCAAGCTTTTGGACTCTTGCTGGAGCCCATCTTCAGGGAACCTCTCTCTAGCAGAGTGTGTGTAGTTCTGTGTGTGGTATTTATAGTGTATGTGGTTTTTTTAGATATTGATTGGGGTGTGTTGATGGCTGGCTTTTAAGTCATTAACTGTCATTTGCTTGTGCTGCCCAGCCCTCGCCTTCTAAGTACTTGATAGGCTGGTGGTAAATCAGCACTCCTCTTGATTGACAAGGGGCCTGTTTCCCAGGCTTCAAGTACTTCCCTGACTGTTTTTGTGCCTGCTTGTCCAACAATCTTAATAGCTGCAAAATTGAATGTGTGTTCTTGTTCATTGCAGTGTGAGGCTACCAATGAGTTCAGGTCTTCTCCTCTGACCATTCCCTTGTGTTCTTGCAATCTGGTGGTTAGCCAGGGGATGACGGAATGCACAACAGGCAAAACATACATCATTATCTGGGGTCCTTGATGCTCTCTGAGCTTGGTTGTTTGCATTAAGACTTTTCATTATTTCAGTAGGTAACATCATCAGTTAATGAGGACCAATGGTGTTACCTAGTTGGGTAATGAAATATCTGCAAGAAAACAGCCAAGCTCAGAGAGCACCAAGAATCCCCACAGTTCAACTCTGAGCTGCAAATATTCTCTTCTATTGGCATATGTCATAATGTTGTGATGCAAACTCTGCCCCCTTTGCATACGGTTTGCAATATGTTAGTTGGGAAGCGAGAGACAAACCTCCCGGGGATTCATTTAAGTTCCCTGAAATCGACCTCCTCTTCACAGAAAATGTTTGTCTGCAAGAAATTGCTTTGCACGGCTTGCTGTCTTCCTGAGCAGGTGACACCAGGGAGGTGGCCCTGGGGCACCCGTGGGAAGGAGAGGGGTGGTGCCAGGATTATGGAGCAGGGAGGCACCTGTGCCAGGATCCTTCTTCTTCTATAAAGCTTTTCCTGTAATGGATTATGCAGGCACGTTGGGCCCAGGCTGTGCTGCTGTGAGCAAAGATTATCACAGCAAGAGCAGCATTTCTGGGGAGTTAGAGAATTAATTAAGGATGAAAAGACAGATTTATCAGCTCAGGATTGAATAGCTTAAATGCCGCCACTTTATTCTGGTTTTTTTCTCACTGTCTTTGCCCCAGACAGGGATAACTGTCGGACAGTACAAGGAGGCAGACCCTGAGCTAATGCAGCCTTTGTCAAGCTGGACCTCAGCTCCCATTCTGTAATGTCTGGCAAACATAGCTAACAGCCTCTCCTGATGACTAAAGGTCCATGTCAGTGTTTCTCAACATTCATAACTTTTAAAATGTGTGGACTTCAACTCCCAGAATTCCCTAGCAAGCATGTATTTGTGATTTTCTCCAGTTCTTTCTCATCTATTCTGCTGTCTCCAGACACTGCCACATCCATTATCCACACTATTCAGACTTCAGTTCAGAACTACTTGGATGAGAAGTGAAACGTCTTCAAGGAAAAACAAAGTCCAGTTGACTTTTGAAAAAGCACCTTTGGGACAACCATGACCTGGATGACTGAGAATCTCCATAGGCATTTGTGTCTTTTGCGCAATGACTCCAAACTGATGACACTTTTAACCCCACCTTCTAGCTCAGCCTGCTCTTCTCCTACAGCCATTGACTGGGACACACAGCCTCATTTCAGTATCTTTCTGTTGCACAAGTTGAGGTGGCTAAGGCAGAGGGCACGCCCTGATGGGCACCCACTTCGGTGAGGCAATTCCTTGATCTTTTATCAGAGGTTTTTTGCATTCAATAGCTAGTTTCACAAGCACATTAAAGCTGGACTAACCAAATATAATGATCATTCACACAAAATGTGGTGGCCAATTAATCCAATTTATGGATGAAAATGATATACTGCTACACATAACCTGCTAAGCAAATGGTTGAGTTTCTGAGATATGCCAAACCACAAAACTATCCAGCTCATTTGAGCCTTGTGTGTTGTGTTGTTGAAAGCTAGCCCATCACTTCTTACTCATTTCTTAATCAATCCAGTAATTCTTGTTGATACATGGGATGGATCCCAAAGATGATTTTTCAGGAGGCAACTGGATTTTCTTGTTTTTCTTTGAAGATGTTTCGCTTCTCATCCAAGTAGTTTCTTCAGCTCTGACTGGATGGTGGGGAATGGAAGGATTTCCTGGTCATTTGCATTCTTTTACAGAGTTGTTGAGACCACCTGGAGGTTTACCTCTGTCCTCAGGGTCACCTGAGCAGTGCAAATGTGTGTGGAGCCTTCTTGGCTGCAGGATGTTTTCTGCCCTGTAGTAGTAGTAGTAGTAGTAGTAGTAGTAGTAGTAGTAGTAGTAGTAGTAGTAATGATAATAAAGTTGGAAGGGACCTTGGAGGTCATCTAGTCTAACCCCCTGCTCAGGCAGGAAAGCCTATACCATTTCGGACAAATGGCTGTCCAGTCTCCAAACTTCCAGTGTTGGAGCATCCACCACTTCTGGAGGCAGGTTGTTCCACTGGTTAATTGTTCTAACTGTCAGGAAGTTTCTCCTTAGTTCTAGATTGCTTCTCTCCTTGATTAGTTTCCATCTGTTGCTTCTTGTCCTGCCTTCAGGCGCTTTGGAGAATAGCTTGACTCCCTCTTCTTTGTGGCAGCCCCTGAGATATTGGAACACTGCTATCATGTCTCCCCTAATCCTTCTCTTCGTTAAACTAGACATACCCAATTCCAGCAACTGTTCCTTATATGTTTTAGCCTCCAGTCCCCTAATCATCTTTGTTGCTCTTCTCTGTACTCTTTCTAGAGTCTCAACATCTTTTTTACATCGTGGTGACCAAAACTGGATGCAATATTCCAAGTGTGGCCTTACCAAGGAATTGTAAAGTGGTATTAATACTTCACGTGATCTTGATTCTATCCCTCTGTTAATGCAGCCTAGCACTGTGTTGGCCTTTTTGGCAGCTGTAGCACACTGCTGGCTCATATTTAAGTGATTGTCCACTAGGACTCCGAGATCCCTCTCACAGTTACTACTATTGAGCAAGGTACCCCCTATACTATACCTGTGCATTTGGTTTTTCTTGCCTAAATGTAGAACCTTACTTTTTTCACCATTGAATTTCATTTTGTTAGATAGCGCCCAGTGTTCAAGTCTGTTCAGATCCTCCTGTATCCTAAGCCTGTCTTCTGGAGTGTTGGCTATTCCTGCAAGCTTGGTGTCGTCTGCGAATTTGATGAGTTCCCCATCTATCCCCTCATCCAAATCGTTGATGAAGATGTTGAAGAGCACTGGGCCCAGAACAGAGCCCTGGGGCACCCCACTACACACTTCCCTCCATGTCGATGTGGATCCATTGAGGACCACATGCTGAGTACGGCCGGTCAGCCAGCTACGAATCCATCTGGTGGTGATGCTAACCCACGTTTTTCTACCTTATCAAGTAGTAGGTTGTAATCTACTTTATCAAATGCCTTACTGAAGTCCAAGTAAATTATATCCACAGCATTCCTCTGATCCACTAATTTTGTCACTTGGTCAAAGAATGCAATAAGATTTGTCTGGCATAATCTGTTTTTGACAAACCTATGTTGGCTTTTAGTAATGACTTTGTTTGCCTCTAGGTGTTCGCTGATTCGTTGTTTGATTATCTTTTCCAGACTCTTCCCAGGTATTGAGGTCAGGCTGATAGGTCTGTAATTTCCTGGATCCATTTTTTTTCGTTTTTTGAAGATGGGAACTACATCAGCTCTTTTCCAATCCTCTGCTAGTTCCCCAGTGCTCCAGGACCTTTGAAAAATATAGTTCAGTGGTTCTGAGATCACATCTGCCAGTTCCTTGAGAACCTTGGGGTGTAATCCATCTGGTCCTGGTGATTTGAACTCGTCTAGGCTGGACAGGTGCTCACTTACCATTTTCTTGCCTATCTTAACTTGTGTTTCTATTCTGTTTTTTATGGCACTATTTTTGAAAGGTTGGTCTGTTTTTCCCCTTTGTGTAAAGACAGATGCAAAAAACGAGTTAAATAGTTCTGCTTTCTCCCTGTTGCTTGTCACCTTCTTGCCACTTTCACCCACTAATGGACCAATCATTTCCTTCACTTTTTTCTTGTTTTTTACATGTTGAAAGAAGCTTTTTTTGTTATTTTTGACTTTGGTCACAAGCCTTAGTTCATTTTGAGCCTTGGCTTTCCTCACTTCATCTTTGGAGGCTTGGGCTATTTGCTGATATTCTGACTTAGTTATGTGCCCCTCATCCACTTTCTATACTTGTCCTTTTTATCTTTCAATTTGTCAGAGAGTTCTTTATGCAGCCATGCTGCTTTCTTTTGGGAGCTGTTATTTTTCTTCTTTGTTGGTATTGTGCTAGACTGGGTCCCTTCACTGTGGAAGATAGGCGCAGGCTGTTGGCAATGAGTCTGTGTGGTCTGCATCTCAAACTGAAGCGCAAATTGTTCCTGTAGTCTGCAATGTTTTCTGGAAATCCATAGCTAAATGTCTATAGAGATTCTCAGTCATCCAGGTTATGGTTGTCCAAAAGGTGTTAAATCCTTCCATTCCCCACCATCCAGTCAGCGCTAAAGAAGCTTCTTGGATGAGAAGTGAAACATCTTCAAAGAAAAACAAGACAGTCCAGTTGCCTTGTGAAAAAGCACCTTTGGGACAACCATGACCTGGATGACTAAGAATCTCCATAGAGATTTATATGGGATGGAGTTTATATACCAGGGGTCTTGTTTGAAGACCCCTGTTATATACTTTTGATTTATCTGAAAGGATTCTGGTGCCTAATACAGCACAGCTACATACTTTTTAGTTCAGTGGAGTGGATATCAGTAGGCATTGGCATATCTTTATACTAATCTTTAGAGGTTGCTGGCTTAACATTCAAACAAGAGGATGTGGATGTGACATTGCTTTTCACTTGTGGGTTCTTGGCTAAGATTCTAAGTGGTGTTCAGAATTGATGCAAAAATCATGTTGATTTTTGCTAACTGCAGCTTTACTCAATACCTAGCCCCATTTAGTTAAGACTGGCAGAGCTCAAAATCTATTTGCACCTGACTTCAAAATTGGCAAGTCAGAAGGCGCTAATTGCAGAGTTATGAATTGCAAATGACAACAGTCATTCACATACAAGCCCTGAAAGCCTTCCAAAGGCTATGTAGTACATTTAAGCACAGAATTTAGAGGGAGAAAATGGACTTGTTGGTGGAGAGGAAAGCAGATTTAAAAATGCTTCTAGGGAGTTTAGTTATACTCTGCCATTGTGATTAAATCAAATGTAGAAAGCCTGCCGACAGTCCTCCATTGGGCTGGATGACAATCCCTATAATCTTGATTGAGCAACTGCATGTCACGTTGTGCTGAATTAAAAAAGGCTGATTTAGTTGTATGTGTTACTTGGTGCATATGGGAGGGTCCACTCTGCTACTCCAGATTTAAGCCCATTGAATGGTAAGTGGACTTTTAAATATGTCCTCTTCCTGAATGCCCGTCCAAGCTGATCTGGATTTGTGTGTCCCTGGCTTTTCTTTTCAAGATTTGCCACAAGGCACGTATGTTTGAAGCAACACCCATGATTAGCCCACCATAGAGGGTGCCATTGGCTTTTGTGCGACCTCAACTCTCATTAGCAGCCTGTCACCATTTGCTCTGGTTAGCAGCATCACACACACTAAGATTGCTCCCGGGAACTGACTTGTTAAGCAAGTGGTCTGCTATCAGGACAGGTGCTGGCAGGGATGGTACTCTCTGTCATCTGCATGACCTTTGCCTTCTGCAGTCATTTTCTGAAATAAAGATAAAATGAGCTCCATCTGATGTCTTTTCAGCAAGCAAAAGACTCATTCATCTGCCCAGACAAAGTTGCCCGTTGGTGTGCATGAATTCTGAACATCATGCCTAGTGTCTTTATGGGAAGCTCCAATTCATACCTCTCTATGGAGAGTCCAGCTCTATCTGGGAAGCAGTTGTGTATATGATGGGGATGCATAAGCCATGTGCCCATCTTATCAAGCACACACTTATAATATAGGCAGAGATGCAAAGTATCAAAAGCAGCACTAGCTGGAGATGTCTTCACAGAAACTCTTTTAATGGTTACTGAATGAACTTGCATTCTGGGTTTGCACAATCCACTGAACCACAAACACACCGAGTGGGTTTGGTCTGCACAATATGCTAAATTTCCACCAAACCAAGCCAAATCTAGGAATGAAAGTACTAAAACTTAGTAGGCTGTGTGAAAGCAGCTGCTAGGACTTTATCTGGCCTGATGAAATAGATTAATGAAAAGAAAGACTAGGGGTGACATGATAGCAGTGTTCCAATATCTAAGGGGCTGCCACAAAGAAGAAGGAGTGAAGCTATTTTCCAAAATGCCTGAAGGCAGGACAAGAAGCAACAGATGGAAACTAATCAAAGAGAGAAGCAACCTAGAACTAAGGAGAAACTTCCTAATGTTGAGAACAATCAATCAGTGGAACAACCTGCCTCCAGAAGCTGTGAATGCTCCAACACTGGAAATTTTAAAGAAGAGATGGTCAGCGATTTATCTGAAATGGTATAGGGTTTCCTGCCTGAGCAGGGGGTTGGACTAGAAGACCACCTTCCAACTCTATTTTGTAAACAGGGACGTAAAGCATGTATAAGTGACTATCCCATCCAGAATATCCTAGAAAGATGGAAAAGGGGAGGTTTTCATTTTGTAAAGGAATTCTTAAATAAAGAAGACAGCTCCATGCTTTACTGTCAAGGATTGAATCTGGGGTTTTTGCAGGGACGGGGGAATAGAAAAATCAAGATTGCAGCCACAGTTATGTGATCAAAGCCCACCCTTTTTTACATTTCCCCATGTAAGAAGGAGTGCAGCTTTAGTTGGACAGCTATGGGGGATGCGTCTGGATGGATTGGCACTAAATCAGGAGGAAATCAACCCATGAGGGGATGAGAACATGGGAGCATTGGATTTCTGTATAAAGTGCCCAATCATGGTTTGAGTTGAAGCTTCCAATAGACTACTGAGAAGCCAAACAGGGAAATATTTTATATTTATTCCATTTAACATCATAGAGTGCTTTTCCGTTGATAAGCCTTCAAAGTGACAGTGGATGTTGTAGAAAACCAAATAACAGAACCACAGCAAAACAATTTTATATGCTGAGAAGTGACAGCAGAAACATCACCAGGGAGAAAAAGCTGTCCTCTGTGCGAAAAATAAGGTAGTCCTGTATTTAATAATTGCATTTTTTTAGCAGCTGTTTGCAGTTATAACAGTGATAAAAAGTAACTTCATGACCAGTCCTCGCATTTATGACATTGGCAGGTCTGAAAAGCAAAGAAAAATTGGAGTCAGATCATAAGTACAGTTGGGGTTTCACTTAGTCACTGAATATCTATAGGGATTCTCAATTATCCAGGTCATGGTTGTCCCAAAGGTGCTTTTCCGAAGAGCAACTGGACTTTCTTAATTTTTTTTCCTTAGAAAATGTTTTGCTTCTCATCCAAGAAGCTTCTTCAGTTCCAGAACTGAAAAAACTTCTTGGATGAGAAACAAAACGTTTTCGAAGTAAAAAAACAAGAAAGTCCAGTTGCCTTTTGGAAAAGCATCTTTGGAACACTTAATGACTGCTTCACTTAACCACCAAGCTGCTGGTCCCAATTGTGCTTGCTAAACAAGGATTACCTATAGCTGAAAGATTGTGTATCTATGTGTGTGTGTGTGTGTGTGTTTGTGTGTGTGTGTGTGTGTGTGTGTGTATGTGCATGAATAGGACTTGCCTTCTTAGAAAACCAGGTGGGGCAGAGTGCATGATTCTGCAGCTTTGTCACATCATGTAGTACAGCCTTGGGATGTGACAGCCACGGGCCCTTAATCTAGTCTGGTTTTGCAGCATCGATCACTTTTCCATGCTCCTCGTTTTTCTCGTAGCAGAAAATCCTTGAGAATTTAACTTGCCCAGTTCTGGCTGGCAGGGAGCATAGCGGGCAATTCCAGCCTGGAGGCCCCTCGGTCTAGACCAACAGCTGCTTCTCACCAGTTCATTTCAGGACAAGCACGTGGTGTGCCAGAGAGAGAGGCAAGCTTGCTGTGTGCAGCCGCCAGACTCGTGTAGTGTGTGTGTGTGTGTGTGTGTGTACACAAGTGTGCTGGGATAGGGGAACTGTCTAGTCTGCATGGCTTTTCCTGCATGGAAAAGACAGGAAATCAGCAGAGGCTGCCTATCTAGCAAAAAGGGTAGAGGTGACTCTGCTTCTCATATCTCCCTTACCTTCTGGGGGCATTTGTGCATGCATTCACTGGTAAGGTGACCAACTTTTTTACAATGAAAAGGAGGACACAAATAAATTGAAGAAAAAAAATATCGTAAATAAAAGAAACATTTTATTCATTGCAACAATAATACAGAACACACTATAATATGACAAATGCAGAGTGGGCCCCGCGGCTCCCAAAGCACCAGCCGCGCCGGCTCCAGCCCCGGGGGGGCAGCCCACCATCGACATACCTCGCCTGCAGCCGCCTCGCCAGCACCACAGCCCACCCTGCGCAGCCCCGTGTAGAGCGGCCCCGGCGGCTCCCACAGCATGGGGGGCAGCTGGCCACCGCCGCCCCTCACACCCCTGCCCACAGCAGCCACGCCGCCCCTGCCTCTTGCGCCCACAGCCATTATTGCCCTAGCAGAGCCAAAGATCAAGAGAAACTTACCGTGACGTCGCCGCTCCAGTCTCCTCCAGGTATCTTTGGGACTAACTAGGAGATGGTGTAGTTGGGTAGCAGGGAGGGGTGCAAAGTTCCTGCCAATTCGCCTTCGCTGCAGACAACTTGCATGTGCAAAGTTTGCCGGTCGCGCTCAGCAGCAATTCCTATTGGCTTTCAAAAGCCAATAGGGGAAGTAGCACAACTCATACAAAAGTTGAAAAAAAACCCCATCAAAAAAAGGTGCCGGAACGCCATTCTGAGCGTTCTATGAGGAAAAAAAGCCCTGCAGATTAGTCTTCAAATATCGAAAAGGAGGACATGTAGGAGGACACTTTTTGAGGGAGGACAGAACTTACAAAAGGAGGACTGTCCTCCCTAAAGGAGGACGGTTGGTCACTTTATTCACTGGTAGTTTCTGCACCCGGCTAGTCCTGTGGGCAAGTTAGGTGTGGATATTTTCGGGTCTCCTACGGTTGACTCTTTCTCTGAGGGGGAACTTCAACAGAAGAGACATTTCCACTGCAATGAAGTGCCTCAGGGCGGTGTTGTTGAGGTATTATCTGAACACTGGGACTCTCTCAGTTGCAGGAGGCAGCATCTCACCAGCCCAAGGCTTACTGTGTGATTTGCCAGCAGGAAAGATGCATTTCTTTCCCTTACGCATGCTATTAATTTTATTTATTTATTTCTAAAATGTATCATTTGCCTGCCCAATGGCAACTCTTGGGGTGACTAATAATAATAATAATATCCAAAATACATGTTAAAAACACAAGGAAGGGAGACAAGGGAATAACTCAATGATTGCAGAGATTTAAAAAAAACTGCAGCTATGTTGATTCAGTCTAATATAAATGTAAAATCACGGTAGGAGATTAGTAGTACAGCGGAACAGCTTACTAGGCATGTCAGCAAAAAATCAGGAGTTATAATAATAATAAAGTTGGAAGGGATCTTGGAGGTCATCTACTTCAAGCCCCTCCTCAGGCAGGAAACCCTATATTATTTCAGACAAACGGCTGTCCAGTCTCTTCTTAAAAACTTCCAGTGTTGGAGCATTCACAGCTTCTGGAGGCAGGTTGTTTCACTGGTTAATTGTTCTAACTGTCAGGAAATTTCTTCTTAGTTCTAGGCTGCTTCTCTCTTTGGTTAGTTTCCATCTGTTGCTTCTTGTCCTGCCTTCAGGTACTTTGGAGAAGAGCTTGACTCCCTCTTCTTTGTGGCAACCCCTGAGATATTGGAACACTGCTATCATGTCCCCCCTCGTCCTTCTCTTCATTAAACTAGACATACCCAATTCCAGCAACTGTTCCTTATATGTTTTAGTCTCCAGTCCCCTAATCATCTTTGTTGCTCTTCTCTGTACTCTTTCTAGAGTCTCAGCATCTTTTTTACATCGTGGTGACCAAAACTGGATGCAGTATTCCAAGTGTGGCCTTACCGAGGCATTGTAAAGTGGTATTAATACTTCACGTGATCTTGATTCTATCCCTCTGTTAATACAGTCTAGCACTGTGTTGGCTATTTTGGCAGATGCAGCACACTGCTGGCTCATATTTAAGTGATTGTCCACTAGGACTCCGAGGTCCCTCTCACAGTTACTACTATTGAGCAAAGTACCCCCTATACTATACCTGTGCATTTGGTTTTTCTTGCCTAAATATAGAACTTTACTTTTGGAAGCACCTTTTCAGACTAACAAATTTTATTAAAAGGCATAAGGCTGTAGCTACTGATTGATTTTGTACAGGTAGTCCTTGACTTACAACAGTTTGTTTAGTGAGCATTCAAGTTACAACGGCACTGAAAAAGTGACATGACTGTTTTTCACATTTATGACCATTGCAGCATACCCATGGTCACGGGATCCAAATTCAGATGCTTGGCAACTGAGTGAAATTGATGAAGGTTGCACTGTTCCTGTGTCTTGTGATCACCTTTTGCATCCGTCTGCCAAGCAAAATCAATGGAGAAGCTAGATTCACTTAACTATTGTGTGACTAACTTAACAACTGCAATGCTTCACTTAACAACTGTAGCAAGAACGGTTGTCAAATGAGGCAACATTCACTTAACAAATGTCTTGCTTAAGCCACAGAAATTTTGGACTCAATTGTGGTCATAAGTCAAGGACTACCTGTTAAATTACTGAAAGAGTTACATTCTTATCATACCTGAATGTGGAAATTGCTGTTTCTCGGGCTGCTCCTCTCCCCCTTGCTGAGTGTGGATGAGTGATGGGTTCAAAAGCATCACTACTAACAAAAACCAGTTACTTTGTCATAGAATATACTCTGCTGAATAATCCAAATGCCAGGTTAACGTGATGGTCCAGTTTATATAATGATGCTAAGCTGGGTTCCCACACTATGATGAACCATTTTAGTCTAATCTAGTTGATTGTGTGAACCTAAACATTATCACTAGAAGTAGTCCTTGACTTAGAACCAGAATTTCCATAGTTAAACAAGGTAATTGTTAAGTGAGTTGTGCCTGATTTTACAACCTTTCTTGCCACAGTTGTTAAGCGGCTCAAGCAATCCTTAAGACAGTGGTTCTCAACCTGTGGGTCGGGACCCCATTTGGGGTCGATCGACCATTTCATGGGGGTCGCCAAGGCTGTCCGCCATTTTTTTTGTCCGCCATTTTTTTTGTCCACCATTTTTTCCCCTTTTCCGGCGGGTGCCTTACCTCCCTTGGGCTGGGCCAGCAGGTGGTCGGCCTGCTCGTCTCTGCCACTTGCCAGCTACGCCTCGGCCGGCGCAGGGGACGGAACCACGCATGCGCGGCGCTCCCGGGCAGGGAAAGTCCTCGACTTACGGCCGGTTGGGTAGTCCTCGACTTACGACCAGTTTAGTCCTCGACTTATGACCGGTTTAGTCCTCGACTTATGACCGGTTTAGTCCCCGACTTACGACCGGTTGGGGTCGCGGCATTAAAAAGGTTGAGAACCACTGCCTTAAGAGAATTCAGCTTCCCCCATTGACTTTGCTTGTCGGAGGTCACAAATGGCAATCACATGACCTTTGCAACTGTCATCACTTGGTTGCCAAGTGCTGAAATTTTGATCATGTGACCTTGGGGATGCTACCGTGATCGTAAGTGTGAGGATTAGTCAAGTCACCTTTTTCAATGCCACTGTAACTTCGATCACTAAATGAAAGTTTATACGTCAAGGACAGCCTTTATTTCATTCCACAACAATTGATCTAGTCTTCACTCTTCCCATTTAGCTGTCTTTCTGTTCGATTTGAAAAATCCTCACTGGTTTTCTCTTACTCCCTTATTTTTATTGGGGAGGGAGGGGGGAAGACTCCAATCAACTTGCTTGTCTAGGAGATCCTTTTTCTGTACCTTTTCCAATGCCACAATCTTTGGAGGAGGGAATAAAAAAGAACTGTTCTTCATGTTCCAAACGGTTCTGCACTTTAGATTTATATAGCAAGGCACTATATTTTCCTGACAGTTATATTGTTCTTCAGCTGGATATGTAGTGTAGATATCTTCATTCCCTTTATTTCTAGGATTTAGATAGGAATGCCATTGCTTTAGTAGCAAAATAGCGTAAAAAGAGAGGCATGGAGGGGAGAACACTGCTGAGATTTGCAAAAACACCTCCACTTCTGAAAAACAGGAGGAATCGGTTAGTATTTTTTCAGGCTAATAACTTTTATTAGAAGGCGTAAGGTTTTGGGAGCTATAGTTTAGCATTGCATACACGGAGCTCATGAGAACTTATGCCTTTTAATAAGATGAGTCAGTCTGAAAAGATGCTGCTGGACTCTTCCTGGTTTTTTAGCAAATATCACCCAAAAAATTGTTGGGTAAAAATCATTCTGAAAACTATGCTGTCAGATGAGAGCACAGAGCTCATTGGCCATCAAATGTTAAAAGGTGGGGGCATTGAAAAATGAAAGGCTGTTTTTGAGCTGGCTGGGCTGGGGAGGTGGGGGGGGGGTAGAGAAAGGAACAGAGAACCTGCAATCTGGAGCAGAGATTATTCCATATTGCAACATTTTGTTGCTTAAGGTGACTACATTTCTCTCCCTGGAATGTTACTACTCAGTTATAGAAAGGACAATTTAGGTTAGTTTGGATCGTATTTGTTTTATTTATGTATTTATACAGAGAGGATCGATAGTGAAGCATGATGCAGGGTGGTATTTATAAATGGTAGATGCAAAGCTGAGAAATAATCCTTGGCCATCCAGTTCTTCCCTTCCCTTTCCTGTTCCTGCTTGAAATTTCCACCTCTGAGCAGTTGAGAGGGGACGACTTCTGAATAAGCTGCACAAAACTGTGTCCCAGGCAGAGTACAGTTAGTCCTCGACTTACAAAGATTCATTTAGCGACCGTTCAAAGTTAACAATGCTATTGAAAAAAGTGACTTATGACCATTTTTCACACTTATGACCATTGCAGCATCCCCATGATCACGTGACTTACGTTCGAATAGCAATAGCACTTAGACTTATATTCCACTTCACAGTGCTTCACAGCCCTCTCTAAGCAGTTTACAAGTGCCAGCGTATTGCCCCCAACAATCTGGATCCTCATTTTACCGACCTTGGAAGGATGGAAGGCTGAGTCAACCTTGAGCTGGTCAGGATCGAACGGCTGGCAGTGAGCAGAATATGGCTGCAATACTGCATTCTAACCACCGCGCCACCAGGGCTCTTCAGTTTGACAACTGGTTCATATTTATGATGGTTGCAATGTCCTGGGGTCATGTGATCCCCTTTTGCGACCTTCTGACAAGCAAAATCAATGTGGAAGCCAGATTCTTTGAACAACCATGTAACTACTAGCTTAACAAATGTGGTAACAAAAGTTGTAAAATGGGACAAAATTCACTTAACAAATTCCTCAGTGAGCAACATAAAATGTTGGGCTCAATTGTAGCCGTAAGCTGAGGATTACCTGTATCTGTGCCTTAACACGTGGAAAGGAGCATGTCTGTTTATGAATGTTAGGTCAACTCTTTGTGGAGAGGGAATACAAACATGTGACCTTTGTAACAGCGGGACCTCTTCTCCTTCAGCAAAAGACTCTGTGAAGCTGGCCAGGTGGTCTTTCTCAAGACACACACCGTTTGTAGCAAAGAAAGTGGCTGAAAACTGTCCAGGAATAACATCTTTTTTCTGTCTCTGAAAGCTCATCCAGATCATATGCTGGACACAGCTGTAGTTGTTTTGAATCCATACAGGAATGAAGTGCATTTGTATGACTTACTTTTATTTTATTTGTTAAATTCATATAGCTGGCCATCTCATATACATGACGCTGAGCAGCTTACAAAGTTAAAAGCACAAAACTGCAGGTAGGCCTCAACTTATGATTACAATATGAGCCCAAAATTTTTGTTGCTAAGTGAGACATTGGTTAAGTGAATTTTGCTCCATTTTACCACCTTTCTTGCCACAGTCGTTAAGTGAATCACTGCATGGTTGATGAGTGAATCTGGCTTTCCCATTGATTTTGCTTGTCGGAAGGTTGCAAAAAGGGGATCACGTGACCCCAGGATATTGCAACCATCATAAATATGAGTCAGTTACCGAGCATCTGAATTTTGATCATATGACCATGGGGAAATGCTGCAATAGTCATAAGTGTGAAAAATGGTCATAAATAACTTTTTCAGTGCCATTGTAGCTTTAAATGGCCACTAAATAAACTGTTGTAAGTCGAGGACCACCTGTAATAGAAAAAAAATATGAAAAGCAATAAAAATGATGAAAAGCATAGGAAAATGATCTGCAGGAGAGCCCATCAATTTCCTAGCAGTATGGTGATTGATAGAGCATCTCTGATTACATAGTTCTTTTCAGGATAACAGAAAGGAGAAAGGTCTTCACCTGAAGAAGAATTACAGTTTAAAGTTCAAATCAGATTAGACAGTAGAAATGAAGGAAATGGAATCAAGGCTGAGAAAGAATTAAACAGGATTCAGTTCAAATGCATGTGAGCTGAATGCTCCTATGTATTAACTACACATACCTATATAAACTATAATTGGGATAGATGCAGTGGTGGGATTCAAATAGGTGAACAACCGATTCTCTGTGTGGATGCTGCTTCCATTCTGGGCCTTGGCAACAAAAAGTAGCTACCAGTTCTGCCAAAGTGGTGCGAACCAGCTGAATCCCACCACTGGATAGGTGTGAATGCAAAGAACTTTGTGTTTGTGTATGTGAGATTCCAGTATTTCTGATCTTTTCTTTGATGGATTTCTTACTTCATATTAACAGCATAACTTCTTCACAACACGTTTAGATTTGTAGTTAAAGCTAAAGGTTGCATTGAAGAACGACTGCAGGACTTGGGTTTGGCTAGTCTAAAGAAAAGAAGAAATAGGGGTGACATGATAGTAGTGTTCCAATATCTGAGGGGCTGCCACAAGGCAGAGGGGGCCAGGTTGTTCACCAAAGCACCAGAGGGAAGGACGAGAAACAATGGTTGGAAACTGATCAAAGAGAGAAGCAACCTGGAATTATGGAGAAACTTCCTAACAGTGAGGACAATTAACCAGTGGAACTGCTTGCCTTCAGAAATTGTGGAGGTTTTTAAGAAGAGACTGGACAGTCACTTGTCTGAGATGGTATAGGTCAGGCATGTCAAACTGCCGGCCTCCGGGCTGGATGCATCACACTGAAACCACTCCCCCCCCTGCCGGCAATGGGGGAAAAGTTGCGATACGTCGCATGACGTCATGTTACGTCGCGAGTTTGACATGCCTGGTATAGGTTCTTCTGCTTGAGCAGGGGGCTGGACTAGAAGACCTCCAAGGTCCCTTCCAGCTCCTATTCTATTCTATTCTATTCTATTCTATTCTATTCTATTCTATTCTATAAATAACTCTTAATAATGCTTCAGGGCAAACTTATTCTGTTAGAAGTAAACATCTCTGTCTTCAATAAAGTTGGTCTCTGAATTGCAATCATGCCCCATAAACTTAATTATACATTTTTAATGGTGGTTGGCATGCAAATTTTAAATGTCTCCTTAGCTTCTTTTTAAATTGTGTGTTACATCCTTTGGCAGGGTTCACACAATACAGAAAGCTAAAATAAAATGAACTTAGTTTGTTTGCAGTTCCAATGTGTTGAAGGAAACTCAGTTGTTAATACAGTGTATAAATCAGGCCATTGCAATTAGCCAAAATAGGGCTGCAGGGGGTTGCTTCAGATAGATAGAGTCCTAAAATGTGTATACCTAGTTATTTAATTCTGGTAACCTGGAATTAAGGTTAGTGTACTGTGAACATGCAGTTTTTGAGTGGAGATTCTTTAATAGGTGTCTGGCAAAACAACAAGGGCGTAATGAGTTTCTGCAGTTTATGTTGCTAAAGAAAAGAATTTATCCACTTTGCAGACAATATTATTAAATACAGCAGATGGGGCTTCTTGCTTTATAAATTTGGTACAGTTTAACAAGTACCTTTGTATCTTGCTTAATATATCCAGAATAATCTTCTTCAAATTAAGCCAGCATGCCAAGCTGGATAGAAGTAATAATTTGATTTGCCATCAAAATTCTTTCTTAATTGAACTTGCAAATTTATTGGAAATATTATATATGAATTTGGTGAATTCACCAGCTTCACAAATTCCAAGATGTGATTCCAGATCAGCAATTTTAGTATGGGTTTGTTTTTACATGTATGTAACTTTGTTCCCTGTTTATTGTTAAGTTCTACCCATAGCTTTTATTTTTTACTTGTTAGTTTATACAATTAATTAGAGACGAAATTCAAGATGGGTCCTGGGTCTGAGTTCCCAAACTGAAAATAGCTGAACATGTTTTCTAAAATTAAGTTTGCATAGAAAGCAAAGGTTCAGAGGCAAAAAAATATGGCATATAAGGGACCAGACTACATATACAAAACTGAGCTGTTTGCTCACAAAACACAAAATGCTCATTTCAGCGAAGGCAAGCTGAAGATGTTTAGAAGAACATGACATAGTTGTTTTGTTTTTTAATTGAAAACAAAGAAAAATAGGGGAGATATAGGAGCCCAAGAGAGATTTGTATATGAGCTGCCCAGTGTTATGTTGCATAAGATTGAGGAAGGAAGGAAGGAAGGAAGGAAGGAAGGAAGGAAGGAAGGAAGGAAGGAAGGAAGGAAGGAAGGAAGGAAGGAATCCACAAGCACCAGTTCTACATGGCCCCATGTGGATTGAACACATATGAACCAATCTCTTTCTGAGATTCTCAGCTTGCTACTCCTAATTTGCACAACCTGTCCTGCTGGACCCCTGCTTGGAATCCAAAGGTGGGGGAGGAAATGGGGTAATACACCATCTCATATCTGCTGGTTGGTGCTGATGCTTTTGTGTGTGGTCAGTTCTCTGGACAGCTTCTGTCTTAGCACTTATCATTCCTGCAGAGTGTGCTATGAGGTTGGGGCAACTGGCCATCACTGCCTGCCATTGTTGACTAACTCGGCCGTAAAGGACACCAGGAGAACTAGCATCAAGGGCAGCTTGTTCCAGATGCAAATTGATAGTCAAGTCACTCATCAGAACAATGCCTTCCCCTGTCCTCCCCTTAATCCTTTTACAATGGGACTAATTGCTAATCAGACTGATTTCACACTGGCTGTTTTCCCTTGACAGCCAGCCACCTTGGAGGAAAGCTCTTGGAGAGAGAGTGGGGGGGGGGGGAGAGGAGGAGGGAAGGCACCAGCAGTCACCCTGGCGCACAGCTCCCCAGCGCCCATTCACACAACAGCCTCCTGCAAGCATGGAGTGATTATTCCCTTCAGCCTGTGCCTTCCTAGCTGGCAAGGGGACTCTGATGGCTGCAAGCCCGGATAACAGATGGCCTTCCTTGGCTTGTGACAGTTTGGGGGAGGGTGGGGTTCTGTCAGAGGCCTTTGCCTGCCTGATGGACCCCGTTTGGAACAGGTTCACAATCCAGGATTTCTCTGGCTAATTCCACATCTCTGCTGTGAGGATGCTCATTCAGCAGAGGCCGCATTTTGGCTTCATGCAAGTCTCTCTCCTCTCTCTTTGTCTGCCTTTTGCAGTGGGATTAAAGGATCTCAACATCTGACGGAGCAGCGCATCACTCCTGGCAGTATGGTGGCTGCCCATTCCAGATACGGGGCTTCCCTATCCAGGGCTCAACAGTAAATCACTGCACGCACAGCTGAACTCAGCCTCTAGGCTAGGAAGTAGATTACTATCTCCATGCACAGCTGAGTTAGAAGGAAAGGAAGAAGGCAGCACATGGACCCGGCCGGTGTGAATGTGCAAATGCTGGTGCCCACTGTGTTCAAATCTATTGATTTTTCCTCCTGACTTTCCCAGGAATTAACCAATTTTCTTCATGGTTCTTGGTGGCCTTGAAGTGGAGTGATGGTTGAATGTTTACTGAGCGATCAAATCTGGCTGAGAACAGCTGGCTCTTTGCTTACTTCTCACACATGGGGCATGCTGGCTTGGCAGAGCAGCCCTCTGGAGGCTGATCTGAATGGTGGCAGCTGTCCTCTCTCCCTCCCTGTGGACTCCTTCCTTCCTGGCAGAGGCTTTGTTTGCCTGCAAGGCAACCTGGCACCCGCCTCTTCTGTGTTCCTATGGCCTGTAGCCACAGAGGTTTCATCCACCTCTGCTCCCAACTTCTTCTCTGTAGGACTCTGAGTTATACCTAAGAATGCAGCTGAATGCTACTAAAAAGATGAGCCTGTTTATATAGCTAATGCTGGATGGAGATTGCATTTTTTCCATGACAGCTCTCCTTCAGTTGATAGCAGAAGTTCAGTTTCTCATGAGCTGAGTGTGGTTTCTGACACTTAGTCAAAGGTTAATCAAGGGACAGGATTGGATGCTTATGAGGGCAGAGATTTCCTTGAGATTTGAGATTTTCCAGAAGTGGTGCTACTGTCACTAGAGAGGGAATCCTATCCATAGAATAGAATAGAATAGAATAGAAGCTGGAAGGGACCTTGGAGGTCTTCTAGTCCAGCCCCCCGCTTAAGCAAGAGAACCTATACCATCTCAGACAAGTGACTGTCTAGCCTCTTCTTAAAAATCTCCAGTGATGGACCACCCATGATTTCTGGAGGCAAGCTGTTCCATTGGTTGATTGTCCTCACTGTCAGGAACTTTCTCCTTAATTCCAGGTTGCTTCTCTCTTTGATCTGTTTCCAACCATTGTTTCTTGTCCCGCCCTCTGGTGCTTTGGAGAATAGTTTGACACCCTCTTCTTTGTGGCAGCCCCTCAAATACTAGAATACTGCTATTGTGTCCCCTCTGTTTCTTCTTTTCTTTAGACTAACCAAACCCAAGTCCCGCAGCTGTTCTTCGTATGTTTTAGTCTCCAGGCCTTTGATAATCTTAGTTGCTCTTCTCTGAATTTTTTCTAAACTCTCAACATCTTTTTTGTGATATGGTGACCAAAATTAGCTGAAACATTGTTGGAGAATTTCAAATTTCTGGAGAAATTTGAACAAATGGTCCATCCATTTTTCCTACCCACAAATTTGGCAGAGAATTCCAAAAGGCAACTGATGCCCAAATCAATTAAACACATCAGTAACTAGAATCCTGTAAGTTCCCAAAGAGATATTGTAATAAACAAAGATCTACTTCACTCATTCAAAACTACCAATTATGCTCTTTAGAATTAGCTAGCAACATTTCTTATTCTCCTTCAATTCCCCCTTTCCTCCCTAACACCTATTCCAATTCATGGGACCAGGTTAATTGAGGAAATCATGGCTTGGCTGTGTACATATGATATCCCCTGCATCATACCAACTAAAATGATCTCCAATTAAAAACCCTCTTGTCTGAAACATTGGAGATTGTCATGACAGATGTCATGGAACTAAATAAAGGAAATCTGAAAGTATGTTCAGGGAGTTCTTGACTTACAGCCATTTGTTTAGTGACTGTTCAAAGTTACAACAGCACTGAAAGAAGTGACTTATGGCACTTTTTCACAGTTACATCCGTTGCAGCATCCCCATGGTCATGTGATCAGAATTCAGATACATGGCAACTGGCTCATATTTGTGATGGTTGCAGCGACCTTCTGACAAGCAAAGTCAATGGGGAAGCCAGATTCACTTAACAACCATGTTACTAGCTTCACTTAATGACTGTGGCAAAAAAGCTTGTAAAATGGGGCAAAATTTCCTTAACAACTGTCTTGCTTAGCAACATCGAGGGCTACCTGAACAGAACAGGTTGGTGTCTGTCTTATTAACTTGGCTAAACTAGTTTTGCAAACATACAAACTCCATATTCAGAGCTTAGTGTACATAAATAATATAAATATAAATATGCACGTACATACACACCACATATATATAATTTTAGAGTTTGAATTAATATGATTCCTCTTCTTAAATGGCAGAGTGTATCACTTTGTTTTCCTGAAGCCCGGAAGCTCTTTTGCTTATTCGGCTGAAATTCTTGGGTGTGCACTTCAAAGCTCTACCGTGAAGATCCTGGTCCCTGTAGTTTATTTGTACTCTTATATTTTATTTGTGTTCTCTGTATTTCATTTGCATTTTGCATTTTATTTGCATCTGGGCCTTCACTAAGGCAACATCCAATCTGATGCACTGAGTGACGAAACAGTCACTTAGGGCCACTGTGAAGACAAGCTATTCAGTTAGCATTCATGCAACTAGTTTTATATATAAAAAATTAAAGCCATGGGAATATGCAGTACTGATCTTGATTTTGGCATAAAGCTAAGAGGATTTCAATCCTTGGACTCTTCAGTCACATGTTATCTGCATGGATAATAAAATCCCTGTTTCCTCCATACTGGAGCAGTTTTTTTTAAAAAAATGTGTAGTGAAATTTATGTATTTCTTTGTTTATTACATTTATTAAACGCCTCATAAAATAAATTCTCTAGGCATTGCACAATTCAATTAAAGGCAATAATAGTACAACAAAAACACAATAGATCAATAAAATTCAGTATAGCGTTAAAAAAAAACCCCAGCATATCGGTATAGCTTGATAAACTACCATCAGGTACTAAAACTGAGTTTTTCCCCCCTTAATCCTTCCAGTGGACTTAAATAATAAATCTTAAATGATTAGAAATGCTTGCTTTAGGATCAAACAGAGAGGGTGCCTGGCCTTTTTTTGCAGCAATATATCCTCTTTTCCAAAATGGGGGCAGCAAAAGCCATAAACCTTAGTTAGGGGCGGGGTTGCAAAGAGAGCCTAGTGCATTTTTCTATTGTCATTTTAATTAGTTAGTTGAGCACGGTTATATTTGAGTGTCCCTGCGGAAGAGGATTTCACTTCCAAAGTGTTGTGAAGAAAGCGTAAAAATAAGAATAAGGATTCTATTTTAAAAAAAAATAATAGCTGTTCTGAGATGGAGTGGAGTCACCGCCAACACTATAGTTCTGCTAAATTGTAGGACAGCCTGCTACCCATTGCAGTAGAGAGCCAGGGACAGAGTCTTGAAGCAAATTGAAGTCCTCAATTTATAACCACAATTGGGACCAGAATTTCTGTTGCTAAGCAAGCTAGTTGTTAAGTGAGTCGCAGCTGGTTTTGCAACCATTGGGCCATGGTTGTTAAGTGAATCACAGCAGTCGTTAAACGAATCATGTGGTCATTAAGCAAATCTGTTTTCTCCCATTGACTTTGCTTGTCGAAAGTCGGTGGGAAAGGTTGCAAATGGTGATCATGTGACCCAGGACGTAGTATAAATATATGCCAGTTGCACATGACCGTGGGGATGCTGTGACAGTCATAAGTGTGAGAACTGATTGTAAGTCACTTTTTACAATGTCATTGTAATTTTAAATGGTTACTAAACAAATGGCCATAAGTCGAGAACTATCTGTATCCTTTTAGCACCATTTTTCAGAAGACCGATCTGAAAACCTGTGGTGAACTTTAAAATAAAAAATATTCTATGTCATTTCAACTCAAATATATCCTGCAAAGGTACCCAATGAATCTGTCTCCTGATGGGGTTCTCTCAGAAGTAACCTTCTTCTATGGCAGGGATGGACAACTATGCCAATTTTATGACCTGTGGACTTCAACTCCCAGAATTCCTGAGCCACCATGCCATAGCTGCCCACCCCCGCCATGCTGGCTCAGGAATTCTGAGAGTTGAAGTCCACAGATCATAACGTTGCCATAGTTTCTCACTCCTGCTCTATGGGCTAAGCACTGTCAGAGGAAAAAACTTTTAGCAGGACCAGTAGCCTTGTGCCAGGACAAAAATTCAGCACAGTTTCCAGAGCATGAAACATCCTTGTCTCACCAAGCTTAAAATCTTAGAGGACTTTCCCCCCCCTCTGAAGGATTATACGTGATGGAAGGAGATGATTGTTTGTTCCCATGTTTCTCACTGTTAATCAGCTGACAGCAGACAACATGGTCTGGGGAATGCTACGTGGGTGTGCTTAGGTGGAGAACACCCTTCTCCTTTTCTCCCTTTCTCTGAGTCAGAAGAAGACTCCCCAGCCAAAGCCTCCCATCCAGATTCACAAATAAAAATAATTGTGCTGTGACATTGAGGTGGCAACGTTGCTGTGCTCCCCTGGGTGAGAGCATCTCCATCACTGCCCCTCAGGGCTGGAGTATCTGATCTCTTGATACAGTAGATTCCAAGATGCCAAGAGCAAATTGGCTTCTTCCAGTCCAATTAATTAAACTCAAGGCCTCATCATTCCCTTCTCTGCTCTCATTTTCCTGGCCCAAACACCGGGGCCTATGCAGCCCTTCATGGAGGCCCTGTGGCCTATTTTGGCTCCTCTTAATTGCCACTCCTGCTCTGTTGTCAGTCATGATTTCAGAGCTAGATATCAACATAATTTTATTTTTTGCCTGAATGGAAATGTATAGCTCAGGGTTGAAATGAGGGGTCCTTGGTACTCTTTCAGTTTGGCTGTTTTCTTGCAGATGTTTCATTATCCTAGGTAAGATAGCAGTGATGATGTTACCTAGTTTGGGTCATGAAATGTCTGCAAGAGAACAACCAAGCTCAGAGAGCACCAAGGACCCCTCAGAAGTGCTGGATTCCCACCACTTAGGCAGTCAGAATCAGAATAGAGCTGGAAGGGACCTTGGAGGTCTTCTAGTCCAGCCCCCTGCTCAAGCAGGAGACCCTGTTTCATTTCAGACAAGTGGCTATCCAGTTTCTTCTTAAAAACCTCAAGTGATGAAGTACCCACAACATCTGAAGGCAAGCTTGAGTCACTGCATTTATACAACTTGAATATGTTGGTTATTTTTAAATTTGGTTTGCTTTATTATGTCTTAGTGTGTTATGCATATCCACCCTGTTTATTTAGTTTACATATTAAGGTACTATAAACTGACAGAATAATTAATTCAGTAATCAAGTTAAATTTGTTATATGAACACAGCTGCTGAGTATTTTTTTTTAAAAAAAATATAGATTTTTTAAAAAAAATAAAAGCATTTGTATACCTTAATTCATAGCAACTTACTCCTGGCCAATATGAAGGAAAAAATATGTTAAAATACTAATAGCAAGTCCAAATCTAATAAAATAACAAAGTAGGAAAAACATCTCAACAAATTAGTTTTTAAAATAGAGAATCTTAAATTGCCTGTTGCATTAAAATATTTTAACTTGACTTGTAGAAGACATTCAAATCAGTGTCGGATTCATTGCTTTGTATAGGTAGTCCTTGATTTATGACCACAATTGAGCCCACAATTTCTGGGGCTAAGTGAGACAGTTGTTAAATGAGTTTTGCTCCATGTTGCTATAGTTGTTAAGAGAATCACTGCAGTTGTTACGTTAGTAACACGATTGTTAAGTGAATCTGGCTTCCCCATTGACTTGGCTGTTCAGAAGGCCACAAAAGGTGATCTCAGGTACAGCAACTATCATAAATATGAGTCAGTTGCCAAGTGTCTCATTGTTGATCCTGTAATCATCAGGATGCCACAATGGTCATAAGTGTGAAAAATGGTTGTAAGTCACTTTGTTCGGTGCCGTTATAACCAGTGGTGGGATTCAAATATGTGAACAACCAGTTCTATGTGTGGCTGCCGCTTCCGGAAGTCCATTCTGGGCCTGGGCAACAAAAAATTAGCTACCGGTTCTGCTGAAGTGGTGCGAACTGGCTGAATCCCAACACTGGTTATAACGGTCACTAAACGATGTATTGTAAGTTGAGGACCACCTATAGTCCTTGCAACAGGTGATTGTCTTAACAGTTGCTTGGGTGTTGCTCCATCCTGGCTACTCTTGTTACACATTTCAGAGGAGCTGTGTGGCCAAACCTGAGGGCTCCCAAATCGTGCAGCCTCAAGCTTGAATGTATTGTAAGTTGAGGACCACCTATAGTCCTTGCAACAGGTGATTGCCTTAACAGTTGCTTGGGTGTTGCTCCATCCTGGCTACTCTTGTTACACATTTCAGAGGAGCTGTGTGGCCAAACCTGAGGGCTCCCAAGTCGTGCAGCCTCAAGCTTGAATGGAATGGCCCAGTTCACCAGAGCAAATCTTGAAAAGTAACGTCGCCTCTTCTTCCCGCCCTTCCCTTGGCTCTCTTCAGAGCAGCTGGCGTGTTGTCAGGTTCGACAGAAATGTGGAGTCCCCATACAGCTCTTCTGTCAACTGCCTGGGATGCACTGTCACCTCCATCATGCTTTTGTGTAGTTCTTGGTGTCTTGCATTTCTTTCTGAAGAGGCCATGGGGGGCCAGCAGGGAGGGGGGTGGGGAACGTCTCTTTGCAAGAAACTGCCTCTGGCAGTTCCCCTCATGCATAAAATAAAGGTACTGCTGTTGCTTTTTCTTCTTCCCATGGAAAAAAAAAAGAGAGCCAAACCAACCATTTTCACAATCCAGGATCTTTCATGGAGGTCACCAGAGCCAGTTTTGTGGAGCTGTGGCATTCCTAAATAGGAAATAGCAGCTGTCATCAGGCCTCTGCTTTTTGGCTCAGTCTAGATCTTTGGATGCTTTCTGAAGCTTCTTTTTAATAAGTCTTTAGTTAAAGGTGCAGAAAAGGTCAGGTTCTCTGGCTTGCACCCTCTAGAAAAATGTTGTTAAGAAGAGGAGAAAATTGGATTGCAAATACATTAGTGCTGTCAAAAATGGGTTCTTTATATATATTTATTAGATTGTAGATGAAAGACAGACCGCTGCTCTGCTCTGAAAATGATTTTCTCTCTTCTGGCATCCAGTAGGTTTTAAAGTTGGGATGGTCAAGAGATATCTGCAGGCTCAGAAGCATTGCACTGTTGCAATGCAAGCGCCACCCCTTTTATGTGTGTGATGTCATGACATACATCTCATTGGGGAAAATCTGAATTTGTGCCATGTTCTTCATTAGCTTCCCTTGACTTCCCTTCCCTGATACAGTCCTTTTGACAATGTCAGAACATGTGATTATCTAGAACAGTGTTTTTCAATTTTGGCAGCTTTAAGATGTGTGGTTTTCAACTCCCAGAATTCCTTAGCTGGTTAGAGGAAATCTGGTAGTTAAAATCCACACATCTTAACATTGCCAAGATTGAGAGACTCTGACTAGAATGACCAAGCTGATAGAGGAATAGGAGGCTGTTATAAATCTCAGTTCATTTGTTCCCTGCTGCAGTGTTCCCATTTTTCT
>NW_015386789.1:1200254-1216312 GCF_001527695.2 Protobothrops mucrosquamatus
AAGGAGATGGAGAAGGAAGGAGATTGAGGGGGAAAGAAAGAAAGGAAGGAAGGAAGGAAGGAAGGAAGGAAGGAAGGAAGGAAGGAAGGAAGGAGAGATTGAAAGGGAAGGGAAGGAGATGGATGGATGGATGGATGGATGGATGGATGGAAGGAAGGAAGGAAGGAAGGAAGGAAGGAAGGATTGATCTTTGGAGAGTCATATTTTTCCAGATGGTGATGAACTGCAACTCCCAGCATTCCCCACTCTTCCACAGTGATTTTTAGGGCTGCTGGGAATGGTAGTCCAGTATGCCCTCCGATGGCAAGGGAGGCGGGCCGGGAGGTGCGGGGGAGGCTCCGGCGCCGCAGCTCAGCTCAGCCAGCAGCAGCAGCAGCAGCGCATTGCCCGAGCAGGGCGGGAAGAGAGGGGGTGGTGGTAGCAAGTCATGAAAGCAGCGTCCACACCTTCAGGGTGCAAATGCCTTGGACAGTTTGGCTCCCCCACCCCTTTCTGCCACAAGCTCGTGCAAACAAGCCCCGAGGAGTTCTGAACGAGTGATCGTTTAAAAAAAAAAAAAAGCTTTCAGCAACGAGGCAGAAAGGGGAACTCACTCACGGCTCTTTTTCCCCCCTTTCTCGGCGACTGGGAAGATGCCACTGCACAAAGAGAGGCGGAGAGAGGGGCGAGGGAGAACAACTTTCACCCTTATAAGACCCGGTTCCCTTCTGGTCAACCCCCAAATTATCTTTCCTCTCTTTCTCTTTCCTCTCTCTTCTCTTTCCTCTCTCTCTCCCTCTTTCCTCTCTCTTTCCCTCTTTCCTCTTTTTCTCTTTCCTCTCCCATTTCTCTCTTTCCTCTCTCTCTTTCTCTTTCCTCTTTTTCTCCCCCTCTCTCTATTTCTCTCTCCCTCTCAAAGATCCTTAAAATCCTTAAAAGTTATGCTTGGGCGGAAGACTTTTTCTTTTACAGATGGGGCGGATGGGCCATGCCCGCCGAGCCGTCACCTCCCCACTGCCCTCCACGCCAGCCGGCTCTGTCGCCGGACCTCCCAGCTGACGGGCGCAGGTCCAGGGGTTGCCAGCTGACGCTTTGGCCGGTGCGGAGGGCGAAGGGGAGGCTGCCGCAGCGCCGAACTCCTGCGCCTGTCAGCTGGGAGGTCTGGCGACGGAGCCGGCTGGCGTGAAGGGCGGGCTCCTGCCTGCCCACGAATGTTGGGCCCACCCGCCCCATCTGTAAAAGAAAAAGTCTTCCGCCCAAGCATAACTTTTAAGGATCTTTGAGAGGGAGAGAGAACGCCAGCAGTTCTGTGCCACGGAGGCTTGAGACACGGAGGCATGGGACGCGGAGCGGCACAGCGCTGTGGGAGGCGGCAGGACAGGGGGGAGGGGTTACCTGCATCCTGCCAGCCGAATTCTGGAAGCCTACCTGAATGAAGAATTTTAGGGGGTGTTGAAAGCGAGACAGACTGAGGGCTGTATTAAGGCCATAGATGGCTGCGTAAGCCGTAAGGAGAGTGGAAGGGAGGCGAATTTGGGGTGGAGCAGAAAACACGGGGGGAAGGCTGGGCCCCACGTGCGCCAGCTACCCTCCCAGCGCCCGCTGCTGCCCCGCTAGCCTTACCTTGGCCACCGCCCGTTCGGTGCGGCGGCAGGCAGGCCCAGGCGCTGGCCCTCTTTTACTTACATTTAGTAGTTGCTCAGCAGGGAGGGTTGGAAACTTCCAGAAAGCTCGCCTTAGCTGCAGACAACCTGCAGCAACGTTTNCCCTCTCCTTCTCCTCCTCCTCCTCCTCCTCCTCCTCCTCCTCCTCCTCCTCCTCCTCCTCCTCCTCCTTCTTCTTCTTTTTGGTCAAGGGTTTCCAAGTTGGCATGCCTCATCTCCCGCACTGTGGGATGGAAAGAGTTAACAGCGAGGCCCTACCTGCTATTGCATTTTAAAGATGCCAAGATGAAAGCCCATAATTTATTCTCCCCACACACGAAGGAGCAATTAGTTCTAAACACGGCTTAATCAGTCAGCGAGAGATTGATTTCTGTAGACTTGGATTTGGTGGCTGCTGGCAGAGTGCCAGCCTGCAAGCAGTCTCCAAATAAATGAAGTGCAGGGAAGCAAGCCATTCCATAATATGATCTATGGGCCTCTATAACTTTCTTGCCTGCTCATTAGTATGCCTCTGGACAAAGGCATGGATCCAAACTCTGCAGACGCCCTGGCAGCCTCTCACCGGGTGATTTTCAACCCCCGTGCCTCCTTCCAGCCCATCCCCCTGTCAGTATGTGCATTTCCTTGCTTAGTACATTCAGCCTGGCAGCCAGCTTTGCCCAGTTCCAGACACCAACCAGAACAAAAGGAACACTCAACACTCTGCACACAAAGAACGGGTGATAGGTGTCAGCTTTGGGGTTCCACAAAGCTCTGCATCAAGCTCAGTGGAGAGAGAGAGGGGGGGAGGGGTTGGGAAAGAAAAAAAGCATCGAAAAATGTTTGCAAAAACCTTGACTTCTATGTACCCGTGGTCCTCAACCTACGACCACAATTGAGCCCAAAATTTCTGTTGCTAAGTGAGACATTTGTTAAGTGAGTTTTGCCCCATTTTATGAGCTTTCTTGCCACAATTGTTAAGTGAATCATTGCAGTGGTTAAATTAGTAACAAAGTTGTTAAGTGAATCTTGCTTTTGCTGGTCAGAAGATTACAAAAAGTGATCACATAATCTGGGGACACTGCAACCGTCATAAATATGAATCAGTTGCCAAGCATCTGAGTTTTGATCACATGACTATGGGGATGCTGCAGTGTGAAAAATGGTCATAAGTCACTTTTTTCAGTGCCATTGTTACTTTGAATGTTTTTTCAGTGCCATTGTTACTTTGAACAGTTCATTAAATGAATTGTTATAAGTCAAGGACTACCTGTATAGCCCATATGCTCAGTTTACCATGTTACATCAGTACTTCTCGACCTTAGCCACTTTAAGAGGTGTGGACTTCAACAAGGCTGGCTGGAGAATTCTGAGTGTTGTGCTAGACAGTCTAACTTTTCACCTTTTAAAAGCATTGAAGTCCAGAAGGATATGAAAGTGGAAAGAGGGATACTTGCTTTAATCTCAGAAGGCAGGACATGACCGATCAGGATCTGGGGCCACAAGAGTTTGTTGCAAAATGGTAGCAGATAGATCTTTGTGGAAGTCCAGAATTTTGTAACTCGGATTTGATAGTCCCTTAGCACTTAATGACTGCACTAGTTTGATCCCCTTATTTCTCACTAAATATTTCCCTAACGAGATGGAAAAAACTGTGGGATGAAGTGAAGTGAAGGATTCATCATAAAGACTCTTGAGAAATTTATATTCAATTTTCTTTTTTTATAATTCATGTTGCTAGACCAACTATCTCCCTCAAGGAGAGGTTTGGGTCAGTGACTTTATTTATATTCTGCCCTTTCTAAAAAAAAGCTCAGCATGCCAAATTGATGGCTATTTTATTTTATTTTATTCTATACACCAAACAACCTTAGCATGGCAACTTAGGTTGAGAAACAGAGCTGGCTCTCTCTATATTTTTAACCCTGGGGAAAGATCTGAAAACAGTTATCCTTCCATAGCCAGCTTATTAACTTCCCAAATGCTCAGAATCAGCTGACACTGAATCTTCTTTTTTCAAGCAAGTAGAGTTGCCTAAAGAAGGTTGGTACATGTCTGGCATAGCCAATGTTTCAAGTCACTTGTTGTTTGTCTTCCTTGCTAACTGATGTTTGTTTTATTTATTTACTTCTGTCTTGCCTTTATTATTTTTATAAATAACTCAAGGGGGCAAACATACGTAATACTCCTTCTTACTTTTCCCACAATAGCAACCCTGGGAGTGAGTTGGGGTGAGAAAAGAATGATTGACTTAAACTCACCCAGTTGGCTTTCAAGCCTAAGGTAGGACTAGAACTCACAGTCTCCTGGTGATTGGCACAAAGTCACCCAGCTGACTTTCATGCCTAGGACGGGACTAGAACTAGTGATGGGATTCAAATATGTGAACAATCAGTTCTCTGTGTGGATGCCACTTCCAGAAGTCCATTCTGGGCCCGGGTAACAAAAAATTAGCTACAGGTTCTGCCGAAGTGGTGCGAACTGGCTGAATTCTATCACTGACTAGAACTTATAGTCATCTGGTGACTGGCCCAAAGTCACTCAGCCAACTCTTATGCCTAAGGGAGGACTAGAACTCACAGTCTCCTAGCGATTGGCCCAAAATCTTCCAGCCACCTTTCATGCCTAAGATAGGACTACAGCTCACAGTCTCTTGGTTTCTAGCCTGGTGTCTTAAGCACTGGACTAAAAAGGCTCTCTCATATGTATTGCATCTTCATTTCAATTGGCTAAGGACCAGAATTTCATGTGCCTCCCAAGAACCTTGGGCAACATTCATGGAGACCTTCCAAAGGTTATCACTCAGCTCTACTTTTCGATGCAACAGAAATGAAAAATTATTGCATACATCTGACGTAATAATGTTGCAGGAAAAGATCATGTTCACAATCATATTCACTGTTTCCAAGAACATGACAGGGACATCTCCATGAAGTCCTTAGGAGTTGAGCTTGACTTCAAGAAGACTTCAGGATAATCATGTTAACTGAATATTTAATTTAGTTAATTAGGTGCTAATTAAGTTTATATCTGATTTATTTATTTTTTATCCTGGCCCTTCTTTGTCTTGGCACTCCCCATTTTGAGGAGTGTGCTGTTTAAATCCCAAATGTGTCTCTTGATCTGAGAAAAGTGGGGCATTCTGTTAACCCCAAGCGGAGCTGAAAAAGCTTGGTGAATGTCAGCGGTAAAGCCAGGTGATGGGTGGCTTTGGGGGATGGTAGAAAGCAGAAAAGAATGCCAAGTGAGAGACATGAGGGCTGATACAATTTTTTCTTCTTTTGGTCTTGTTTTGCTTGCAGAATTCAATCCGGCACAACCTGTCCCTGCACACCCGCTTCATCCGTGTGCAAAATGAAGGCACTGGCAAAAGTTCTTGGTGGATGCTGAACCCCGAAGGTGGCAAAACTGGGAAGACGCCCCGTCGACGAGCCGTCTCCATGGACAACAACAGCAAGTTCCTGCGGATCAAGGGCAAAGCCAGTCGGAAAAAGCAGATCCAGACTGCTCAGGAACGAGGAGAAGAAAGCCCAGCTAGCCAGCAGGCCAAATGGTCAGAGAGTCCCACCTCCCATGCCAGTGAGGAATACGATGCTTGGGCTGACTTCCGGACACGGGCCAACTCCTCGGCCAGCACACTGAATAGCCGCCTCTCGCCCATCATGGCCAACCATGAGCCAGATGACCTGGAGGAGGATGATGGGACCCCATCCTCCCCACTGATGTACCCCAGCCCTTCTAGCACCCTGTCCCCCTCCCTGAATGCCCGCTGTTCAGTGGAGATGCCCAGGCTGACTGATCTCACCGGCACCATCAACCTGAATGAGAGCCTGGGAGAGAGTCTTCTAGATGACCTGCAGGACAACTACAGCATGAGCCCAGCCCAGCCGCTTTCTGCTGGAGGACTCCGGCCCAGGACCTCCAACTTTGGCTTCAGCTCCAAGTGCTCCTCAGTGGGTACAGGAGGTGGGGGAGGGGGAGGAGGTGGTAATACCTACTCTGGGACTATTTATAGCCAACCCGCCATGAGCATCATGCGCCGTTTGCCCATGCAGACCATCCAAGAGAACAAGCAGGCCACTTTTGTTCCCATGAATGCCTACCGCAACGCCTCATTGCAGGACCTGCTCTCCTCCATTTCCTACGCGCACAAGGAGGGCGAGCCACACCTGCCACCAGCCAACAGCATGGGCCTGCCTCGCGGCCACAGACAAAATGCCCTGGTGTGTAGCGGTGGGGGTGGGGGCGGAGAGATAGGCTTGGTCCCCTACCCTCCCCACTCGTCTTCTCTCATGAAGAGCAACACGTTATACCACCCATCACCAGCTGGCCACCACCCTCCTCTTAACAACAGTGCCTTACCCTCTCCGATCAGCCTTATGAGCCTGCCCAGTGACGCTTGCAGCATGGTGAACATGTCTCACCACGGGCATCTTCATTCCTACGTCAACAACCAGGGGGCGCACATGAGCTTGCTAGATTCCTTGCAGGGACCTTACCCAGAAGCCATGCACACCCCTGTGTTGAGTCAGGACAGATTCCCAGCAGATCTAGACTTGGACATGTTCAACGGGAGCTTGGAATGTGATGTGGAGTCCATCATTCTCAATGACTTCATGGACAGTGACGAGATGGACTTCAACTTTGACTCGGCTCTTCCGCCACAAAACGGTCTGAATGTGGCCCCTTTGCCCAGTGCCCCACAGCCCAACAATCAAAGCTGGGTACCTGGATGAGGCCCGTCCAGGTTGCTCAGGCCCAACAGTGAGTGGGGCAAAGAAGGTCTTGGGGAAACAGAACTCTTTCCTCCTCCACCCATTCAGCCCCGCTCTTCTTCTTTTTCTTTGCCTTCATTTCTTCAGCCAGGCTAGAGCCATCTGTTGAAACTTGACAACGACACTACACTACACACGCACGCACACACACACACACACACACACAAACACACACAATGTAGGGTAAAAATGTTTTGACAGGTACCGGCGGCTTCCCGCCTTGTGCCAGGTGTATTGTGCAGTAAGTCGGATCTGTCTTTGATGTGTGCAATAGGCACAACTTAGCCATGGCATTGCAAAGTCGCTCCCCTCCCCCCCATCCTCCCTCTCTCCCTCACTGGGCATTTGCACTATTGTACAGAAAGAGGGAACAGATGATCTATGATCTGAAGGACAGTCTGGAGCTATTGCCAAGCATCCAATAGCTAACTTAGATGGCTTCCATGAAAAGACTTTAGAGCAAGTTTTCCACTGGCTTTCCACTCTCCTAACTATCTAAACTCTAATTTGATTTCTTCTCCTCGCTCATTCCTTGTCCGTATATGGCCCCTGTTTTATGCAGCTGCCAACAGCAACAGGGAAGAACTTTTCATGCGAAACCTACGCTTATCATGCGATAGCTCCATTATATCTCCATCCTTTTAGCCGAGTCGCTGAGGATTTGCTCACCAGGTAGGAAAAATAGATCTGAGGTATTTGTGGCCCGACTGGTGGAGAAAGGGAAAAAAAAAACATATTTGATTGCTATAAATCTACCCACTGACTCTGTGAACTCTGCATTGCCCAGTAGACATAGGGTGTAATAGGAACTGAACTCATCAACGTTGCTCATTTTCATGTTCATTTTCATGCCATCTGGGTTTGCAACAAAAACAGTTCATGCACATAGCTGTGTGGCAGAATGGGCCCTGATGCCATTTGCTCCAGCATATAAATATGTGCAGTTGGCACTTACAAATGGCATTTGGCATTATGGCAGAGATGGCTGCTGCTGGGATGGGCAGGTTAAGTAGAAAGGTGGAATGGGAAGGACTGGTGGAAACTTATTTTCGGTGCTTTAAACCCATAAGGCTGAACCTAACAAGTAGCTAGTATAATACCCCCAAATCATTAATTTTGGTTTTAGAAATGGATTATTCCTGGCAATCTGGAACAAGGGGGAAATGGGTAATCTCTTTTCTTCCATGCAAAGAAAACTGAAGGTCCAGAGTTGATTGGGCTGAAAGAAAGAAAAATACCTGAAAAAGGATTGGCTTTATTAGAAGCACAAGGTGATGAGAGAAAGTTAGAGTTCTATCCAGACATGGCATGACCGATGATGGATAGATGCTAGGGTCAATGTGAGAAAAGGCTAAATATCTGGGACCTGTCTAAGATCTCATCGCTATTAGCCTTCTCTCGGCTTCTGTCTGTCTCATTCATGGGTGTTCTTTGCTACCCTGAGACCAAACGTGGATATTTGGTTTTTTAAAATGCTCACCTTGCAATAATAAGTAAAAAGCTTTGTAATCTGAAGTCTATAAAGGAAGAGTAACAAGCTCCACAGAGTCTTTCAGCAGAATGTTCTTTGTGTCCCTTTCTCATGTACATTCATGCTCTCAAGTTCACATATATCTGAAAGGAGAACATGGTTACAATTATAATTACTGCAGGCTGCCTAACCCATTTTAAGCCCCAGATCCAGGCAAGTCTTCAAAAAAAAAAAAAAAAACCAAAAAAAGAAACCCACACACCAATATACAGATTTATTCTCAACAGTTTAGCGCTTTAGTGCAAGCTGGAAGCATTCAAAACAATTGCTGGAAATGTTTCTAACTAGAACAGGGGTCTTCAAACTTGGCAACTTTAAGACTTGTGGACTTCAACTCCCAGAGTGGCTGGCTGAGGAATTCTATGAGTTGAAATCCACAAGTCTTAAAGTTGCCAAGTTTGAAGACCCCTGAACTAAAAGGATGGGCTGCCCCTGTTTTCATGGAGGAAAACCCATGCAAAATCAGTAGAGCCCCTCTGAGGCTAATTCTTGCCCATCCCCAGCCGGGCTGTTCTTAGGATCTGACCACTCCACCATTGAAACAAATGATCTGCCTTGATATATCTGCTCATGCAATCTAACATGATACCTACAATAGCATGATGTGATATATTTGTGGATTTTTTTTTTTTTAAAAAAAAGCCCGATTCTTTATGTCTTTGATTCAAAGACATCAATGAGAAATCTTTTTTTTTTTTAATTCAACACTACACTTTTACCAACTGGAAGTAGAAGAGCTTCATCATAAGCCTCAGGAAAAGGAGAACTCTTTCCCCTCTCTCATTTTCCCATCTGCTCCCTGGGCTTTTAGTTCCATAAGGCAAATTCTTGCTATCAGGTGCCACCAAGGTCTAGATATGCCCAGCCAGCATGGCTGTTGATTAGAATTCTGAGAATTGATAGCTTTTATGTCCATTCAGAATGGAACAGGATGGTATTCAGGGCAAAATCAAGATGATAGCTATGTAAGATATTGTCGGCACATAGAAAGAGTGGTTGAAAAGACTCCAGTTTCCAGCATTATGTATAAGACATAGTCACCATTTATGAGCAATGAAAGCGAAAGACTGTGGGATAATCTCCTGACTTTCCTCCTTCATTTTTGCACTGCTCTTTCAGGTGTTTCTACCAGCCGCACTGAGCCTGGTGTCCAGAGGCCATCTGCGGTAGGGAGGCATAGATTGCTCATAATCAGCTGAGTTTATCATGGGTAGAGTTCACACAACACGCTAAGGCAAAATATGATTTACTTGCTTGTGATTTAGTGTGTTGTATGAATTGAGCCAGTGTGATTTGTAAACCAGGATTTATGATCTAGTATGTTCTATGAAGTCAGTCAATTGTAGTCTATTCAATAAACCATATTAAGCAAATATTGGATATTACATATTGGATAACTCACATTTGCCCAGGAAATTAGCAGGGTAAGATTCTAAATGGCCCATATTACTCTTTGCTCTGGGTCTATATTTGTGTCAGGTTTTAATCCTTTCCCTCGTAGGGTTTATTCCAGATTATTACATTGAATTTACTATATTTTGATTCCACAGGAGTCTGTCTCTCTTTCTGCTTGCTTTCAGCTGTTTTTGTAATTACCACCATTACTACTGCATTCTACTACTACTATTGTTACAATTGTGATCCAACTCACTAGTTCCTTTTATATGTTCAGCCTCCTTTTCCCCAAATGTATGTAATGAAATATGAAATTGTAAACTCAGTGGCTATTTCTAGAACTTTCTGAACCTGAGGAGAGGAAGAGAGAGTGCAGAATTTAACTGTTGCCATTTATACCAGAAAATGAACAGCCACTTTTAAATTAAATCCAATGAGATTTGTGATTAAGCAGACTATTACAGAATGACATAGTAATATCCTTCAAGGTGAACACAGATAGAAAGAAAAGAAGAATAAGGAAGCCTCCCATTCTGGTGATGTTTCCTCCCTCAGTCAGTTCTTTTGTACACGCAAACAGGCATAATTCATTTGGGATGTTGGAGTATTATCCACATCGAATTTCTGCCTCCAAAAAGGCTCCCTTTGTCCAGTCATCCAGATGACATGTCAGTGGGGGGTCCTTCAGGTGTGCAATGGCATCATATTTGCCCAGTGTGACTTTTACTACTTTTTCTGGAAGTGCAATGCAATGTTGAGGGAGCAGGAGAATCTGGGGGGTGGCTGTCTGTTAAAAAAAAAAGCAATATAGTGGACTTGTCTGCCATATTGACTTTTTTGTCATCCCCTGTGGATGCCTTGGCAAAGAGAGAGTCTTGAAAGACCGGGCAGGGTGCAATTTCTTTTCTCTTATCAGGTCTTCTTCAATCAAACAGAAGACAATTTATCTTAGAAAATAATTCAGGGGAGAAGAGAATTTAGGTGCAATTCTCAAAGCTAGCATTCTTGCACTTGTGTAGTTCAAAGATGGCCAAGGAGTATGTTTGTGTGTGCGTGAAGAACATGTATTTTGTTGACCAGGTTTGTTCACCAGCTGTCTGTAGTCCTCTGGCTCCCCATACCTCCCTTCAATTTAAGGGAAAACATTAGATAGAAACACTTCCCATAAAGTATTTTCAGTAATTATAATACTGTCATCACAAATTTTTCCTTTCCCTGGTCCTTCTAATTACTCTGCCCAGAAGTTTGATGGAAATTTATGAAAGATCATTTTGTGTGGCACTGTTTCAGGGAGGTGAAGATGTTCGAAGTTGTTGCCTTAGAAATGGACGTGACGATTAATTTTCTTCTGGATCCCTTTGTGGTCAATCATCCTCTAGGACCAAATTGAGTGTCAACAATCAAGCTGGCTAGCAGATACAGCTTTGATCATCTCAGTTATTATTAACTTCACTTGGTTTCTACATATCGCCTAAGGTTGGGGTGTGTGTTGCTGTCTCTTTCCCAAAGTCAATCTAATAATGTTGACCTCGTCTTCTCCAAGCCAGTGCCCTCCAGAAATGCTGGATTTCCACCTCTGTAATTTAAACCATTTCTTCTAACCTGAAGTCTTCCAGATGGTTTGCATTTATAGCCTCCAAAATTCCTCAGCCAGCATGGCCCTAAGGGATGATGAAGCTTGATTCCAACGCAAAGGGAAGAAAATAACTGGGGAAAGGCTGCCATAGACATTTCTAAACCAAGTCTCACCTGCATGCTTTTGATGGGTTCAGCGAAACAGCGTTGAGCAAATTAACCTCTAGTGATAGCAGTGAAGTGCACTGATGTGCCACTGTCTCTGATGTCCACAGGGTATGGTTCAAAAAGTCAAGATGAGTTTTTTAGGTACCAGTGGAAGCTTCGATCATACTATCATGGGTGCTTCTGTAGCTTTTTAGACCATCCCCGGTGGACAGCTCTGCTGGTATGGCCAGAACCAGCAAGGAGAGGACCATGCCAAGGAAGTAGAATGTTGTCTTTGTTTCTAATCAAACTGAATGGTTGGTTTTTGAGTGCTAAATTAGGATGGTTTCTCTCCCCCCCCCAAAAAAATTCAATTGTCATGCCTGTATTTAGGATGTTTGTTTCTATTTTTTCCATCCAGGATTCAATTTAATTCACATGTTTGGAGGGATAGTGGAAATTCCTTCTCAAATAGAATAATTATTATTTGTCTCACTAGACAGACTTAGACCCATGTAAGCAATCTGATACTTATAGGTAAACATTTTCTCTAAAAAAGCCAATATCTCTACTGTTGAAGGAATGATTCTATAAGCCCAACTAGAAGCAATCGCTCGGTACTGATCTTCATAGGGTCTACTGTTCCCTTCTTTCCCTCCTTCCCATAACTTCCTGAAAACTCCCCAGGAGCAAGATTGACTGCAAAGTATGGTAAACATAAATCCAAGATGGCAGCCACAATGGTACCATTGAAGCTCACCAGGTTCTTATGTGTGCCTGTGTAAAGGGGGTGGAGCTTTGGTTGCACAATTGCTTCTGCTCATCCAAAATGGACGGGGCTTTGATTGCACCATCATGGCTGCCCTGCTGGCTACAGACATCCCTATCTGGCGAATACAGCAGGTTCCTTAACCACTCAACCTGTACACACAACCAAGGCAGCACTCACATAACAAAGAAATGAAAAGGATGCTCAAAATATGTTCCATTTCTTTTTCTTACTGAAGCCAGCATAAAAGATCTCACGAGAACCAGGGCAAATCCTCCACCCCAAAAGATATGTTTCATGGCAAATAATGTCTAGATGTTGAAGAAAAAAAATCAAACTTCCACAATATCTTCTGTATTCTATTACTCTGTAATATCTGCTATATGAAGTCAAGAGCAGCCACATTAGCGTTTTATAGCTCAGGTTGGTGATAAACAATGTCCTAAGCTATAAAGTGGGTAATGTTTTGGCTTAGTTTATTGGGCAAACTCAGCCATCTATGGTTTATTCAATAAAACAAATTTAAACAAATCAAGTGCAAACATAGTCTTTGCATCTCATAAATCAGCGTCCCCCAACCTATCTGGCTTTGCAGACCAGTGGGGGAGGGCGTGGTTCTATGCGAGCAGTGGGTGAGCGCGTGCACGCAGCTCCATTTGCATAAACGGTGGGCACATGTGCCCACTGCTTGCACAAATGGAACTGCATGTGCACGCTCGCACGCCGCTTCTTCAGCCCAGTTCTAAACAGACCTCAGCTCAATATTGGGCTATAGCCCAGCGGTTTGGGACCTCTGCCATAGATCACTGTGTGACTTCTGATTAGATTGTGTGGCTGACCCTTCTTGGGCAAAGTTGCTTTGTTTATTACATCAAAATTGATAGGTGCCATGTTTCATGGCTACAAAAGACTGACATAAATGTAAAGATTGGAGGCCAAAATATTTAGTCTATTTTTTTCAGGAAGTTGGGAGGTTCTAAGGTCACTGCTGAAACAAAATATAATAGGTACATCAAGTCTCCCAAAGGCTGGCATACCTATTTTGAGATGTTCTAGCTATGTTCACCCAAAAGATTTAACCCGATTAATGCAGTCAGTGGCTGCCAATGCACAACATGCTAAGCTTGACTAGTGTTAACCTTGGTTAGTATTTTTGTGGCTTAGTGTGTTGCGTAAACCCAGGCCATTTGGTTAGTTTATGGTTCAATGTGTTGTACAAACTGGAAAATGGATTTATCCAATCGCTTAGGTTACAGGTGTTCTGTGAACATGGCCTGTTTGTAAAGAAACCCAAGGCTTCCAAAACCCGTCATTTTGCCACCAAATGTTGGCACTGGTGACTTTGTAAGGCTCATCTGTTTTCACAAATGAGACATGTGGCTCATGTGCTGCCCATATTAAACCTCTGGACAAAGTGCAACCATATCAGACCAGCATGGCCATCTCAAACTGGCCTTACAGCTTTCATCAGTTTCATAGCTCCTCAGGGCAGGGGAGAAATTGGAGCACCGAATGTAAGGCTGCTTCAGGGAACATAAAGCAACGGGGTCTGTGAAATCCCAGACCCGCTTTGGAAGGGGTGACCCAATGTCCAGATGTTTTGCAAAGAAGGTTGGCCCAAACCAAGTTTTTTTCCAGTAAAATTAAAAGAAAGTGTGTGTTTCTCCTCCTCGTATTTATAACTGTACAGATGCCGGGGCGGGGGTGGGCTTAGGGGGTTTTCAACAGGCTGTTATCTCTCACCACACATATATTGTACGCAATGTAACCTTGATCGTGCTATTCTAGTTTTCGTGTATGTGGCAATGTAAAGAACTGTGTATAGTGCATTGTACAGCATATTTTCATGAATAAATTGTTTTAAATATGACAAGAAGGAGCGTGTTATGTGATGTGAGATGCAGGTGCCTGAAAAGCCACAACCTATTGAACATTGGTGAAAGTTTGACTGTTGCCAATATTGGAGTTATATTTAATCATATGTAGGATTTGGAATGAAGGTACTACATTGGCTTCTTCTCCAGTAATACAATTTATTTATTTATTCATTAAGTTTATATGCTGCCCATCACACTATCAAGCAACTCATTAACCATCTTCTGGCCCCCAACTTTCTTTGTTTTCTGCAGCTAAACACTGTAGCAATGCCAGTTTTATTGGTAGCAGAGGAACCATCTGCCCTTACTAGATCCAGAGTATTTATTTAGATTTATAGCCTGACTGGTATACAGGAAGTCAAGCAATGTATATTTGCTCCATCCTCCCATTTTATCTGCATGGTAACAGCCCTGTGAGGGAAGTTGTCCTGAATGAGTGATTGGTCCAATATCTATTCCAAGGTGCTTCTCCATGGCTGAGAACCCCATTTTGGAACCAGATTTTGATAATCTGAAAATCAGGTTCTAGATTCTGACCATCTGATTCTAGAACCTGATTCTGAACCTGATTGTCCCCACTTCTAGCTCAGCACCTTTCCCGTTACCCCACCCTGACTCTTGGGTTGTCAGAGAGGGACTAGCCTAGAGTGTCCCAGAGAGTTTCTGTGACTGATGCGGTCCTAGAACTTGGTTCTCCCTGTTCCTAATCTAGCACGTTTATCACTGCACCATGATGGCTTTTAAGTAGAGTGAGTATATGACTTGCTCAAAGTTATTTCTTCATCACCATTCAAGTTCTCATTAATATACTGGAAAAGTGAAGTTTTCAGTATAGTTTGAAGAGTCCTAATGTTGCTTGGGGTTTATGTGAGGAGATGTGGGTGTTGCCACACAAAAAATGGCAAAGAATGGTGCAACAGCTTCATAACACAATGCTTTGCTTTGAACTGAAGTCTTCCTAGCATTGGAGCTGCTTGCCAAGCTGTATGGCTTCTCCAGTTTCTACAAAGCGTTGCATCACTTGGACAGCATTTCCAATGCTTCCCTTAATATGGAAGATCCTTCTGGTTCCTGGAAACGCCAGAGGAAGTCCCCAAAATGAAATGAAGGGTCACAAAAAGGCAAATTGCATTATTATATATAATAATAATATAATAATGCAAGTACTGTATATTATTGTATTATTGCACTGCTCAAGAAGGTGAAAAATTACTACTATAGTGTAAAGCTTTTTGTTGAGGTAATAGGTAGCTACTGCATGCAGGCTGCAGAGAGACTCTTTCAAGACAATCTGGACATTTTATCTAATTTCTTCCCCCTCCCCTTTTTTTTCCTCCTCCTCCTCCTCCTCCTCCTCCTTCCAATAACCAAACCAGTATGATCTTAAATAAATAGTTGAATGAAATCTACAGTCCTAAAAAAGAATGTTAAAAACCTTATATAATCTTAGCTCATGGCTTTGTTTAGTAAATTTTAATTCACTCAATACTTGGAGTTCTTGGGCAGGTTGCAGGTGCTAAAGCAGTACAAAGAGTAAAATATCTTATTAAATAACACAGAAAATACTATGAAAAAATCTGAAGGCAGTGCCCAGGATAATGGAGGCACGTAAAATTCAACCTCAACGTAAGAGTGCCTGTGGCAAGAGGAATATTTAAGCCTGGCACATGGGGCCACAACTTAGAAAGCTCTGTCCCTTGTAGAGAAAAGTCTTCAACAATTTGGAAGAGATGATGATGATGATGATGATGATGATGATGATGATGATGATGATCTTCCTCCTCATCAATTACCTGGAACTGAACTTGACTCCTATTGTACATAAAAGAATGTGTCCATCTGGCATAGTTGTTATTCACCTTTGCCTTCTTGCAGGAATTTTTCAGAATTGATTTCCTAGTCTAGTTTATTTCCTGGAGTTTCCTGGTCCCCAATCTAAGAACCTCTGACCCTGCTTAGCTTTTCAAGATCACCTCTCAGGTGTTGACAGAGTCCTTGGGAAGAGAAGGAGCCAGACAAATATGGCACTTCCGCCAAAGCATCCTGCATCCTGGAACTCCCTAAAGAAAAATGACCACCAAGGACCTTTCAGCTTTTCCAATGTTGCAGAAAGTGATGCTTAGGCTGCAAACTTTTGATCAGGTAAGTACTGTAAAGCGAGCCACCTTTCCAGCTATGTACCTGGCAACTACTCCAAGATTGTTGACATAAGAAAACATCAAGAGTCAGGAGGAGGTTCCTGGCCTTTTCTTCCTTCCCCAACCTGACCTGAAAGACATAAGTAACCAAAAGGGAAGGGAAAGGGAAAGGGAAAGGGAAAGGGAAAGGGAAAGGAAAGGAAAGGAAAGGAAAGGAAAGGAAAGGAAA
>NW_015386789.1:1216846-1245734 GCF_001527695.2 Protobothrops mucrosquamatus
CTGAGCAACATAGTTGATCATAAATTTAGCTACAGTATCTCTACCTGACGAATTCCACAGAGCAATAGCAATGAAAAGGGAAATAAAAATAGAACCAAATAAAGTTCTATTTATAGGCAAATTAACGCAGGAAAGCCAAAGTTAATGATTACAGATTGAAAAAAAGCAAAAGAGAATACAGGCAAAATTACACATATAGTCTACACAATTAGCTACTCACAGTTAAAAAATAAAAACAAAAAAGTCAGAAAAATAACAAAGATAGGCCAAACAAATATTTATATATAATTAGATATCTAATTGAATCTAGAACCATCTACAACTTTTCCATCAACATGACATCTGTAAACTTATGTTTGTGTATGTTAAGTGGAGTTGCTGTTTTTTCATAGTCATTGAAGCTGTTTTCAGTAGATAACACTACTGTGTTAGAGAAGTGGACTACCAAGGTCAGCATTTGGCCAATCTAGATGACTTTGGGTTGCAAATGAATGATCTATTATGATATGTATCTCAAAACCCTTTGTGGTGCCTCATTCCTGTTTTTGAGTCCAGCAAGTAGGTCCTTTTCTTCCAATGGGACATTGCTCAAACAGTTCTATGTCTACCAAAACTTTTTTGCAGTGCCCAGATTTTATAAAACTAATTGTCTGGAACTCAATTGCCTTAGGCACTCTTTCCCCTCCATACTATTAATGAAAAACACAAGTGTGTGTGTGTGTGTGTGTGCACATATGTATTGGGGTGTGTGTTAAATTTAGACATTAAAATGCATTTATTCATTTACCATCATGGCATGACTGGGTATATGGGGAAAACATGCCAAAGTCTTTTACCCTAGCAAAGTAAACTTGCTGATGTTTCCTACTGTTCTGATCTTGGGTTAACTGGTGAATTGTTTGCATCTCTGATAAAAGTTCGTGTTATGTTTCTATGGAGATTCTCAGTCACCCAGGTCATAGTTATCCCAAAGATGCTTTTTCATTCCCCACCATCCAGTCAGAACTGAAGAAGCTTCTTGGATGAGAAGCGAAACATCTTCAAAGAAAAACAAGAAAGTCCAGTTGCCTCATGAAAAAGCTTCTTTGGGATTCGTGTTATGTTCTGTTTATACCAGATGTCCTTGGTACTCTCTGAGCTTGGTTGTTTTCCTGCAGACGTTTTCATTATCCAAACTCTTCTTATATCAAACAGAGTTAAACTTTTCAGAGGTTCTGTATTTGGACTCTGTTTCATGAGTGTGCCTACAACATGCTCACGCCATTCCTGATGTGCCCATCAGCATAAATGTTCCAGACACTCCCAGAAGGGTGAGTTCATGGACCAGTGAAAGCATTTCTGGAAGCAGCTGATAGATCATTGGGAAAGAGGCTCACATTCCATTTTGAACGTAAAGTCTCAAAATTTCCAAAGCATGCATCACTTCATGCTTTGCATCCGCTTTTCATCCTTTTTCCCAAGAGAGTTGACTTTGCTGTGGAAACAGAACCCTATGTCTACTTGCCCCACCCTTCCTGGTCATCCCATATTTTGGTGGTATTGAACAAAACTGTTCATGTGCTCAGCACTTTCTTTTGGAAAGACAGAGCTGGATCCATGCCCATCCTGGTTTCAAAGAGCATTACGGACCTTGTTGCCTTGGCTGCTCCCTTTCAACCCCATAAGACAGTGCCCTCTTTGGGAGAAAGAAAAACACACACAAAGAAATTATGAAGTGTAATAGACCATATGGTCCAATATAGCCAAAGCCGCCAGTGTGGCCAATTTTCTGTATGTTACCATATGGTGCTGCGTATTTAGCAAAAATATAACTTGACTGTTTCTCTTTCCATATGGGCATTCTTGTGCTTTAATTAATAACAGCGAGGAGAAACTCTTTCAAAGGCATCCAAGATTCCTGCAAATGGAATATTTTATGACAGAAACATGCCCCCTTAAGGTCCTCTGAGTTACTTGGAACATGCCCTGAAAGCCAGCTTCCTCCACCCACAAGTTGGCGAAGAGTTTCTTAACACATTTACTTCCAGGGCTGCAGCAAATGTTGTGGTCTATCTCTTTGCCCCTTGATTGATGTGTCTGGAAGCAGTTGCCTGACCCTTAAAGAGTTGACTGGAGTTCATCACTTCTTGCAATTGAGTAGGCTCACTACCAGAAAAAGGTAGAAGGAACCAATATAATATTTTCTACCCAGTGAGCTGAGACTATGTCAGGCGTGACCAAGAAAGACACACTGAGGTTCTTCTAAGAACTCTCCTTTATAGTTCCTCACTTACAGACAGAAATCTTGCCAAATGAAAGCAGACTTCTTTTACCATTAAACATATACTTCTGAGAACTATTAGAGAGGAGGCATCTTAACTCTTTCTCCCACACAATGTCACTGTCTTTTGTTGCAAACTATATTCCATCACAGAGTAGCATGCTTTGTTAACTCTTTGCCCGATTTCTCTTCCATCTTCATTTTACAATAACTGTGCAAAAACCTGGGTTTTCAAAACTATAGTGTATATGCATAATTTGTTGCCATTATTTCAAACTTTTGTAAGGGGTGCGAGAATATATCAGAAGCATTCTAGGGGTGCGGGGTATAAAAAAGGTTGGGAGCCGCTGAACTATAGGATATAGTGGCTTATTTGAAAATTCACCCAGTGGGTTAGGTGACTACATGGAATTATGCAAACAAATGTCTCTCTGACTATGTACACAAAGGCATTTTATAAGTGGATGCAGACTTAAGGATTGGCTGGTACCTTGCCAAAATATTTGGTGTAGCCTATTCTGAACCTAGCTGATGGTGCTACACAATTTGTCCTCGATTTACAACAGTTCATTTAGTGATCATTCAAAGTTACAATGGCACTGAAAAAAGCATTTTTCACATTTATGACCATTGCAGCATCCTGAGGGTCACGTGATCAAAATTCGGATGTTTGGCAACTAATTCATATTTATGACGGCCGTGGTGTCCCGGAGCCATATGATCCCCTTTTGTGAACTTCTGACGAGTAAAGTCAATGGGGAAGCCAGATTCACTTTACAACTATATTACTAACTTACCAACTGCAGAGATTCACTTAACAACTGTGGCAAGAAAGGTCTTAAAATGGAGCAAAACTCACTTAACAAATATCTTACTTAGCAACAGAAATTTTGGGCTCTGTTGCAGGTATAAGCTGAGGACTACCAGTATTCAATAAATCATAATAGTCCAAACAATGACTGAAAACAATGTGTTAGTCATATTTAGCACAGGACCCACCTGAAATCATAATGGCTGAAAGTACCGCTGATTTCAGAGAATTGCACATCTCACTTATCACAATAACAATAGCAGCAGATTTTGGATCTAGTCATTTGGCAGTGATGTGGGTTGGTCTAATATTTCCAAGGATCTGGGAGAGTCAATGTGCCCACTTTTCTTCCCCCGGCAACCTGTTTCATTGAGTATATTCATAAAGGACAAGCCTATTTATTTTTAAACATTTTATTAAGATGTAAAGTAAAATACAAAATACAAAGCAAATAGTAGGACACAATGGGGAGGAAAAGGGGAGAAGAAAGTGAGGGAAAGGGAGGAAAAAGAAAAAAAAAAGAGATTGACTTCCGACTTCCCCTGTTGCAATAGAATAGAGCATTAACGTTGAGCCTCAACTTTTTACTTTTTCACAATAGTAAAAACTAGCCATTTCTGTAACAACAAATCAATCTAATCAGTGAAACCCAAAATCAAAGTTTCATTCTTTTCCACTTCAAGCACAAAGTCCAGACTAGGACAAGACTATTAAAACACCGCTGCCTCCATTGGTAATAAATAAATAAATAAATAGAAGATTCTCCAACCAAAGGCTTCCAAGAAAATACAGGTATAGTCCTCAACTTATGATCATAATTGATCCCAAAATGTATGTTCGTGAGACATTTGTTAAGACATTTGCCCCATCTTATGACTTTTCTTGACACAGTTGTTAAGTGAATCACTGCAATTGTTAAGTTAGTAATGCAGTTGTTAAGTGAATCTATCTTCCCTATTGACTGCTTGTAAGTAGGTCCCAAAAGAGGATCACATGACATCGGGACATTGCGACGGTCATAAATACAAGTCAATTGCCAAGCATCTGAATTGTGTTCATGTGACCGTGGAGATGCTGCAATGGTCCTAAGTGTGAAAAATGGCCCTAAATCACTTTTTTTCAGTGCCCTTGTAACTTCAAACGGTCACCAAATGAACTGTTGTATGTTGAGGACTACATGTAGGATCCATTCAACCTATGAAGCAGAGATGGGTCATTTCTGGAAGATGGGAAGCAAATAATTTTTTAATATATATATATATTGGTCCCTAACGTAATTCCCTGGAAATAAAACCTAACCAGAAAATAAGTCCTAGCAAGATTTTCAGGACACTTGTAATATAAGCCCCGCCCCCAAAATAAGCCAAAGTTATGATTGTCAGCCAGACGGATGCATTTAGTACTGTATTTCCCCCCAAATAAGACCTAACTGGAAAATAAGCCCTAATGTGTCTTTTGAAGCAAAAATTAATATAAGACCCGGTCTTGTTTTGGGGAAAACATGGTAGTTGTAAGCTGTTCAGAATCGTTTGTGAGTCGGACAGACAATAAAAATAAAATAAAATAATAAAATAAAGTTTCAACTTCCTGACCTTTGGGGAGCCAGAGTTGATTGTTTAGTGATGTGAAGATACCAGAAAAAGTGTGTGAGCCATATTTAAAGTCAGGTTTTGCATTTGTTTGTTGATGGGTAGGTGAGAAGTAAACTATAATGATTATTTCTGTGCTTAGCGCTCCCAAACTTAACAGTCGTAAATGGAACCATTGCAATTAAGGCATTTTTGTTGCCAAATTTAAGCAATGCTTGTGGGATTTAGTAAGAACTATATGTCACACCAGGGCAGTAGTTGGCCACCCTTACATTCAGGTGCAAGACTCCCCCTTTAGTTTTGCTGAACAGGTGATGTGAATCCAATTGTTCTGACTTACTCAAAATGTGTCTTCATAGAATGTCTGAACCTACATTGGGTTGCAAACATGGATATATAATCCTTAGCAAAAGGGCTGGATATTTTCATTTGCATTTTTCCCATTGCTGTTCAGTTCTGTCCCAAACTCGTCTTATGTTAAAATAACAAATTTGTCTTCATTTGGAAATATATAAAAAAGGTACAGTCTAAAAGATAATACTAAACTGAAGATAATCCACAAGAAGGTGTGAAAAGGATTGTTTTTAGGTTCTGCCACTTTAGAAAAATGGGCCAGTGTATCTGACCTGAGAATTCATAGTTTGTAGATAATGAGTTGGGGTTCACCAATCCTCACCTACACAAACAACCATATTTTAATGTCATTATTCAACACTGCTCCTCAAGCAATTTCTCCCTAGAATTTGCCAGGGATCCCCTGCTTTTTATTTTTCCTTCTTTGCAGCAGTTAACATTTCAATTCCTAATGGCAAACTGTGATAAAAATAACACAATTTTAGGAGCCACAGAACCTGGTGAAACAAATGAAATGCTTCATTGAAACTCTAGAAAACTGAGGAAAGATCTTAAAGTCACTTTCTTGATCTCTTAATGCTCTTTTTGCCTTATCTTCCTTATGTCTTCTATCTGCCTAGATCTGCACAGTTATGCTAAATCATGGTGAGTTTAATCAAGATATATTGAATGAACTAAGGCTGTTTGAGTTCACACAACATATTAAGCTGTAAACATTGGTTTACATAGAGCTAGTCAACATACGATCAAAACTGAGTCCAAAATTTCTGTTGCTAAGTGAGACATTTGTTAAGTGAGTTTTGCCCCATTTTACAACCTTTCTTGCCACATATATTAAGTGAATCATTGCAGTTATTAAGTTAGTAACATGGTAAGTGAATCTGGCTTCCCCATTGACTTTGCTTGTCAGAAAGTGGGAAAAAGGATCAAACGACCCCAGGACCATTGCAGCTATCACAAATACCATGCCAGTTGCAAAGCATCCAGATTTTGATCATGTGACCATGGGGATGCTGCAACAGTTGTGAGAAATGGTGATAAATCACTATTTTCAGTGCCATTGTTCACTAAATGAACTGTTGTAAGTTGAAGACATCCTGTATTTAAAAACCACAATGTACCCAGTACAATAAATCAAGACCAGGTCAACCATCCTATTGCTTAGAAACTCTATGAACTGACAATGGTGTGAAAAAGCATATGACTCATTCTTTTCCAACTTGTTTTCTCCTCTGCTCTGCTAAATTTCAGACCTGGAATTTTGAAGGTTAACCTACATCTGTAACCCTGGAAGGAAGGAACGATTTGAACATGAAATATAGTCACTCGGGTTAAGCCTGCAGGTTAAATGTTCACTGCTCCCAAAGCTTGTTTCTTCCTTGATTGCGTGAGCATCACTTAGGATGTGCCATGCAGCTTTAATGCTGTTGCCTTTGGGGAGCAATGCAATTCATCCCTGGTCACATCCCCAAGTCATATCTGCTTTGCAATGGTGTTGTGGTATGTTCCCTGGTGCCCATGTGTGTCAAAAACCCATTGACCTGAAGGGCTCTCTCTAACAGTCAAATGTCACTAATGCAAACACAGCATTCAACCTTTGTTAGTAGTTGCATCTTGATTTAGAACAGAGGTGGGAAACAATGTCCTTTTATGACTTGTGGACTTCAACTCCCAGAATGGTTCAGGAATTCTGGGAATTGAAGTCCATAAGTCATAAAGAGGCCATGGTTCCCCCCTCTGATTTAGAAGCTTCACTTTGTTTGCAGAGCACACGGGGGAGGGGGGGAGATAAAAAATAATTCTTTTCCATTCCTGAGGGGAAGTTATGCCTCATTTGGAACTGAGGTGCAGTCAAAGCTTTGCCAGATGGGGATGAACTGTTCCCCCCATTGCAATCCATGGTGGATTACTTGTGGTTTCAAGTGACACAGATATACCAGAGGTAATGAAGCAGTTGGTCTGAGTTTTCTGCTGTCCTAGTAAACACACACAAACATACTAGTTGGAGACATTGTGCTTCAAATCCCTGCTATTTTCAGAGACCTTGTTGAATGATTTATTCATAAAAAGGCCATTATTTATACCAAAGAAAGAAGACAGAATGGTTAGCTTTTTAAGTGCTTATAATGCATTCTATGGTACTGAAGTCTGCCTGACATCATTTATAATTGTAGAATCTCTTCACCTCTCTCTTTCTTTCCCTCTCTCCCCTCAGCTTCTTATTTTATTTTGTATGGGGAGGGGTTTATGTTCTCCTTCATATCAGCATGGAAGGTGATAGGAAACTCGGTTAATTAGCAGAAGTTGACAGATGTGGCAAGGAGAGGTAAGGTGAAATATCCCTCACATAACTGTTTCACAGGCCCCTAAATGAGGTGAGGGGACACTTCCCGCTTATCTCGGGCTCTTCCATGCAGTGAACTGAGGAAAAAAGATGTTCAGAAAGGCATTATCGTCATTTGACACATGTCTTCATCCAACTTGTGGTGGAACATCACACAGTTTGAGTTCACAATTGGAATAAAACCTGGAGACAGATTATTTGATATTAGGACATTGTATAGAGATCCAGCAATTATGGTTTGTGAAATATCATTTACAGATAATCCTTGATCTACAATAGTTTGTATAGTGACCATGCAAAGCTACAATGGGCACTGAAAAAAGTGACTTATGACCATGTTTCACACTTATGACTGATGCAGCATCCCCATGGTCATGTGATCAAAATTCACACACCTGGCAACTGACTCATATTTATGACAGTTGCAATGTCCCAGAGTCATGTGTTCCCCTTTTGCGAGCTTTTGACAAGCAAAGTCAATAGGGAAGCAAAATTCACTTAACACCCATGTTAAGTGTAGTGATTCACTTAACAACTGTGGCAAGAAAGATCATAAAATGGGGCAAAACTCAGTTAATGAATGTCTTACTTAGCAACAGAAATTTTGGGCACAATTGTCATAAGTTGACGACTACCTGCAGTGCCATGTGTGAATGAAGCCATTATGACATGCTCAACCAATTTTAGAGACTACAAATCCTGGTTTATTGGAGAGGAATTCATATGAAGGGGCCCTGAAATGTTGGAGGAGGACAAACATTGGCCACCGAATTAGAATGTAAGCTAGTTGAAGTGGAAAATTACTAAATACTTAATATATACTAAATTCTGTGTGGACAGAGGCAATTTTTGTGGGCACACTTTATGTCATCTACTAAATTGGCTATCTAGAGAGTCCTCGGGAGTAAATGAGTTCAGATATTGGTTAAATGAAAAAGGGCCAAGGGAAGAAAAGTTCCTTTTGAATAAAGCTGCATTCTTGAATATATCCTTCCTCACAAAGAAAAACTCTAATCAGTTGCTTCATGAGCTGCAGATGGGCCTTGGGAGGGGCCTGAAAATGTAGTCCCAAGGACTTCAGTATTATGCTCTTAACTGCGAAGGCTTGCTTTATCTGCTTCATTTTTGGACTTTGACTTATTTGACCAGGTATGTCATTTCTTCATCTTATCAAATGTGAAAGAACAATTGCAGAAACTTTCTCAGGAATTCGTCTTCTGAAAACTGGGGTCTTCTGTGTTGTCCTCAAATGATTATTCTGTCACATGTTGCTTGCATATGTTGAAGCCAGCAGAGGATAGATCTAGGGGCTGTAAATTAAAGCTATTTTTTTCCATGTTCTGCTGCTACAAGTGAACTCTACCCTGGTTTTAAAAACAGTTCCTTTAGTCCATCTTGAACCTCTTGAAAATGAGTCTTGCTAAATCACTCTTCAGTCTGGAATAATGAAGATGGATAGTTAAGTGTTTAATAATACAGCTCTCTCAACCACGGCTATAATGTTCTGTTTTTTTAATAATATAATGTGTCTGATAATTGAATGCATACCATTTTATGTCCTCGCTAAAATATTTACTTTTTCATATTTTTGGGGGTGAGCATGCAGGTGTTTGGCTTTGAATGATGCTTTTAGGGCACCCCTACCTACTTCTACATCTTGAGCATCCCTGCTGCTTCACTCCTAATATTTAAGAGTGTTAACTACTAATTGATTACAGGCTATGTTAGAGTATGGTAAACATTTCAATGTTTGAACTCACCCTCTTCATAGCCTCAGTGTAGAAGTGAAGACTGTCTCTTGAATAGGTATCTTTTCCCCATGTTCCACCCACTTTTGAGACCTCTCCTTTTTTTTGTCTATTTCACTACCTTTCTCTGTAGTAGGCAGCTGGGTAACGCTTGGGCAACTCTTCTAGAGACTTGAGTGGATGGCTTACTAAAGTTTTTGAAACTAGGCTGAAACTAGGATTATTTTATTTGAATAATTATTTGAGGGTTATTATCCATAAGAAGGACCACAAATATATTATTTAGTGGAGATTTTAAAGTCTTGGACGAAGAGCTTTTTGACTGTCTCCTATGAAGTCCTAGCTACTTCCTCAACCCAACATTGTCAAGTTGGAATGGGAGCTCCATCTGAATTTTCTCAAGCATAAATTGCTTGATTAGAGATTAAGATAGAATGAGAGTTTCTTTTGTCTTCTCTGCTCCAGCAAGCTGCGTAGATGTCTAGTTCTAAAATTATCTCTTATGTAGGGTAAGGCCAAATTAGATAACTAAATAAGGCTGTGGGCAGTGTTACTAGTTTCAGAGTTGAAGTCTAAAGTGGAGAAGAGTAATTGTTGTGGATAGAAAGGTTCATAAAGGTGGATGGTTATGCAAAACAGCTGAGGGTATATTGTGGGAGATGGTGTAAGGCGTTCCCACATTCACAACTGTACTATGCTTATGTTAATATTTTTATTTGTTTTTACTTGTAATGATTAGTTCATAGGGAAGGATTCAGGAGATGGGTTTGTAACCAATGGCACGCAGAATTCTTGGTTTCTTTCTAGTGGCTTTCCTTTGAATTGACAAGAAGACAGTTCTTTTCACTGATAATGGAGTCTCCACCCAAACATATTGGAGGAATAAATTGGCTGTAAATTGGAAATAGCTCAGTTGCTGAGATTCTTGTAACCCTACCCCTTTCATCTCAATGCATCTTATTAAGGAAGGCTGTCTGAGAGTCTTGTTTGGAAGAAATATTTTTATTATGAAGCATCTGTTGATGTTATGTGGCATGTCACTATCCCAAAAAGTTGGAAAGCCAGCAATTGTCATCAGACAAAGCTCTAATGGCTGCAAGAAAGTGGTTAGGAGGTTACTCGAAGCCTTAAGTTGCCAGTATCCTCTCTATGGAGTCACTACCCTAGCTGATTTCTCATAGATAGTAACCTACTCTGCAATTTCTTTTAAATCAGTTTTCATGTACAATTCAAACCAAGGCCAGTTTAAAGATCTATTGCTGTCAAAAAGTCAAAACCACCCTGATTAATTTAATGCTTGTATTTTAGATAAGGCAAGATAAAAACTAGGGCATCCGGAATAATGTAATGTAATCAGTCCCTAGATAAATCAAAGGCACAACTTGTGCACACACTCACACATGCCCAAATGTACACAGATATAAATGTAGGCACACATGCAGAGTGCAAACACATTTTCAAGCCAATTAAATTCCCTTTGCAGAAAGCTCTTTCACCCACATTCCCCAGGATGGAAGAGTATCTGTTTCTTTGGCACTTGGGGTATAAATAATTAAAAACTCAACATATGTTAAAATTACAAACAGTATATGGTACCAGTGGCAGGCTTGCACAATTACTGAGTTTTCTAGCAAAAATAAATGAATAAAATTAAATGTAAAAGGTAAGGAGAAATAACGCTATGTTCAACAGGGCTCCCTCATAAGCAAATAGTACAAGTTTCGGAACCAGCCAAGTAGGAGTTAAAGCTATTTGGCAGAGACTAACCCATTAGGCCTAATAATTATGAAATTATAGAGGTACTCAGGTGACTGTTAATTTCACACATACTGTTCAGCTCTGTGGCTAATGAGGGCCTGAAGAACTCAAGTGCCTCATCTTTCTTGTTGAATGGTGACCTGCAATTAATGAGCTTCTGCAAGAGAAGGCAGCATTTTGCACTTGGGGCTAATAAGATGGCTTTTGTGAGGCAGCATTGTGATATTGTGAGCTTTTGAATGAAGATTAAGAACTCTTCCCCTTCCCCCCACCCCATTTATTTATGAGCAGCACCACATCCCAGAAACGGCACATGGCGAGAAGTTGCCTGGCTGCGTGTTGAGCGGGCCCTGAAAATAACTTGAACACTGACTTGCTCAGAGACAGAAGAAAGCACCACTGTGTTCTTTTTTCTGGTGCTTTTCTCTCTCTGGCTGTGGAGACAGTTTCAGAATGATGGAATTAGGGCACAAGGGAGTGATGGAATTGTGTGTGGGCACCCTGAAATCAGGTCCTTTGCCAAGGGGGTATTGCCATACAGAGAGCGAGGAGAATCAATATAACAGAATAACAGAGTTGGAAGGGAACTTGGAGGTCTTCTAGTCCAACCCCTTGCTTAGGCAGGAAACCCTATAATGTTTCTAACAAATGGTTGTCCAATCTCTTCTTAAAAACCTCCAGTGTTGGAGCATTCACAACTTCTGAAGGCAGGTTGTTCCACTGATTAATTGTTCTGTCAGGAAATTTCTCCTTAATTCTAGGTTGCTTCTCTCGACTTACAAACATCCTCGACTTACAACTGTTAATTTAGTGACTGTTCAAAGTTACAACAGCACTGAAAAAATGTCACATATGACCGTTTTTCACACAGCCATTGCAGCATCCCCATGCTCACATGATTAAAATGTGGATGCTTGGCAACTGACTCACATTTATGACGGTTGCAGTGTCCCAAGGTCATGTGATCCCTGTTGTGTCCTGAGCCTGCAGAAGCAGGCTCGGGACGATGCAAGAGTCCCGGGCATTTGCAAAAGCTGCCCGGGACCAGACTGAGCGGCGCCGGCCTTGCGCACATGCGCAAGGCGGGAAAAGACTGCCTGCTATTGGTTGGGATTGCCCGGGGATCCGGGGGTATAAATAGAGGTCTGCGTGCCTCTGCTCTTGTTGGTTGTTAGCTGTAAGAAAGAGAGAGAGAATAAAGATTCACTAGCAACATGCATTGTCTCTTTCGCCATTATTCTCCGGACTTAACAATCCCCCTTTGCGAACGTCTGACAAGCAAAGTCAATGGGGAAGCTTGATTCACTTAACAACCATGTTACTAACTCATTTAACAAAGAAAGGTGGTAAAATGAGGCAACACTCATTTAACAAATGTCTTGTTTAGCAACATACATTTTGGGGCTCAATTGTAGTTGTAAGTCAAGGACTACTTGTATACTGAATCCACCAGAAAACCAGTGGCTGCCTTGCCTTCAAATCTAGTACACTTGAGACCTGTCTGCTCCAGCAAAATCCACAGGTTGCACCTGGAACCTTGTGGATATCTATCTTATTCAGCTAAATTTGCATCAAGTGAGCCATGCTCTGGGACATCTGTTGAGGCCTGAACAACTTGTCCTGATCTCTAACCAAGCAGAGGGACTTAAACCCATCTGAATTGGAGATATTTTTAAGTATTCTGAGATATGTAAGATGCTGGCCTCAAGGTATCTTGAAACAAGAAAACCAAATACTAAACTGAGTAGAAAAAAAATGCTTAACAAAATTAATGCCTCCTTTTCACAAAGCTTTTTTTGTAAAAGTACAAATCTTTTTTCCTGCCCCCAGCTGCTGAAAAGTGAGGTCTCCCACCTATGGTTTTCAGATCTTACAGGAAACATTGCCCTAGTGACCCACATGGAGACTCTTGAACTGGAGGTAACAGATGCCACAAGGGTGTCATTTGTGTATAAATCAGGGTCCTTCCACTGTCAGCCTTTGTCTGGACATTTTGGTTAGAAATTCCAACAGCTTCCAATGCTGTGACTTACAGTCAGGGACGATAAGTTCCTTCTTGTGATTACCTGAGCCACAGCAGACCCTCTCTTGTCAAATGGATCATTGTAGGAAGCAGGGGCCTTGACCCACTGCAACTGAGACTTTCCGGCTGAAATTCTCCTTTATTAGAGCAACAGAAGGCTATTGATTCGGTACTTGCAAGCAAGCTTTCCTTACCTGGTTCTCTCCTGATGTGTTAAAAATAAAGAAGTCTGAGCCAGCCTGGATAAAAAAACAAAACCTACAGGATTTAGGTTTTGGTCACATGACATGACTTGGAGGAGGGGGGGGGGTAACATCATGCAACCCAAACTTTCGGTCAAGCCAAAGAGAGCTTGCTTTTAGCACCAACAAGTCTAAGGACTCTTAAATAATAGGCATGTGGCAGCTGAGAGGAGGTGGATGGTCTCTCCCCAATTGATTAGATTACCAGAGATTATACACTGATAGTACATGGAGGAGTGTACATGGGTTGACTAGGGGAGTAGTGACCTAGATCAATTGTATTGTGTTAATGCAGCCTGTGATTCAGGGCTTCTGCCTAGGGCTGAAGATGGCTGATCTCAGGATTTGCAGGATACTTTTTTCTTGCCATGTATATGTATACATTCGAACTAGACTGTGTTGCTTCTCTGTGTGTATATGCACAATCTTTTGTCATGTTTATGTAATGTATATTGGAGGTGGTTACCCTTTGAGAGCTGAATGGAACAAACTTTCATTTTAATGTATGCTGATTAGGGGGCATTTAAAGTGAGAATAAAGTTATTCTATTCTATTCTATTCTATTCTATTCTATTCTATTCTATTCTATTCTATTCTATTCTATTCTATCCCATCCCATCCCATCCCATCCCATCCCATCCCATCCTCTAAAGCCAGCCCAAACCAGTGAAGATATCACCATATGTAGCTTGGCCACCATCAGTTTCTCCAGAGAAGTGGACTACAGGTAGTTCTGAAATCACAACCACAACTGAGCCCAAAATTTCCATGGCTAAGCAGGGCAGCTGTTAAGTGAATTGCACCCCACTTTATAAGCTTTTCTGCCATAGTTGTCAAGTGAATCCGGCTTCCCCCATTGACTTTGCTTGTCGGAATTCAGTTGGGAAGGTTGTAAATGGTGATTACATGACTCTGGGGCAGTGCAAGTGTCATAAATACATGACAGTTGCCAAGCACCCAAATTTTGATCACGTGGCTGTGGGGATACTGCAACATAAACATAAAAATCAGTCACAAGCCACTGTTGTCAGTCTTGTTGTAACTTTGAGCAGTAACTCATGGATGGATGTAAGTCGAGGACTATCTGTATATTTCCTGTCTCATGCAGAATAGGTTGCTGGATTCCACTTGAAACAGGCAGAATAAACTTGATGGATAAGTCATACAAAATTACTTTATTCCAGGTATCTTCAAGACATTAACTCTCAGTTATTGTAGAAGTTCTTCCAGAATGTAGATTGTAATCTGGACCCATTTCATAGATAAAAGAATAATGGATTTCCCCATTCTACGTAAATCTTACATGCTGCTATGGAGCTCCTAGCCCAGTCTCGTGGCTAAGATTCATGGAGAGAGATAATAAAAACCTGGCACATAACAGGATGTCCCATAATAAAGACACAAGCCCCTCCCAATGGCCAGTTAGAACACAGATATAACCAGGTAACAACTAAACTACATTTCCCAGAAGTCCATCTCTTAAGGAGACAGCTTTTAACTCTTAAATGCTACTTGCTCTACACAGTTTTCTAAGCTAGCTATACACTCTGACCAGATGGCTACATACTGGTCCAGCACAGTATAGGTGCAGAGACGTTGATATCTGGAGGGTGGAAAGAGGTATTTGAGAACAAGGAAGGTCGTTGCTAGCACAGAATGAGTGAATGATGTTTGACTCTCTGCCTCCTCTCTGTATTAAGTAGATGGATAGATGAAAGTCCTGGGCAATGTTTAGAGACTTGCATAACGAGTTTTATCTTCAAAGGCTGTTCCTTATAATTTGGTGATTCAAAATTCTGCCTGGTATGATGCATGTTCTCTTGCTTTCACTGTACAGCAGGAGCACTAGGCTGGGGGGTGGGGTGAGGGCTAGAAGAAGCAATGTTTGCTAACAAAGACGGAGATGTGCTCTATTGAGAGAATCTTGGTAAGTTAATGCATACTGAGGGGTGCTTACAACCTGTCATAAGTTGGCATCCAGTCATCTTTGTGTGTCTTCCATTGCTCAACCTTGTCACATTGAATCAGTCATTTGTGCATCTATAACTGTCTGGTTTGGTACAGCAACTAAACAGGACAGGTACAGACTCCAACGGATAGTTAAGACTGCAGAAAAAAAAAACAATTGAAACCAGCCTGCCTTCCATTGAGGATTTGTATACTGTATGAGTCAGAAAGAGGGCTGTGAAAATATCTACAGATCCCTCACATCCTGGCCATAAACTGTTTCAACTCCTCCCTTCGAGGAAGGCATTGCATGCCAAAAAAGTAGACACAGGGGCAGTTTTTACTTCCTGTGCCATCACTCTGCTGAACACCTAATCCTCATAGTACTGTCTTATGTCTAAGTACATTCATCTATGTTGTATGACTGAATTTATTATCCTTCTCGTCATCTCTACTATCCCCTCTTATTGGTTGCATTATTATGTCTATGGAGATTCTCACTCATCCAGATCATGGTTGTCTCAAAGGTGCTTTTTCAAAAGGCAACTGGATTTTCTTTGTGTCCCCACCCCACCCTGAAGATGTTTTACTTCTTATCCAAGAAGTTTCATCAGTTCTGAATGAAACATCTTCAAGAGAAAAAACAAAGTCCAGTTGGCTTTTGAAAAAGCATCTTTGAGACTATTATGATGATGATGATTCTGTTGCTTTGCATGTACACTGAGAGCTTCTGTACCAGAGACAAATTCCTTGTGTGTCAAATCATACTTGGCCCAATAAAGCTATTCTATTCTATTCTATTCTATTCTATTCTGTTCTGTTCTGTTCTATTCTTTCAGAACGTTTCTCATAAAAATGAAAGGAAGGGAGACAATGCAGTGCACTATACCTGGCCAAGGAATTCATTTTCAGCATTTAGCAGAAAGGACAGCACAACTGGCAGGTTCTTAAACAATTTGGTGGCCCTGTGGGACTTGAAGGTGCACAGAGGAGGGGAGAATTTAGTTTCTTGAGTCAGAGTGTGACATTATACAAATCCATCCTTGTCCATGCTGAAGGACATATTTTATCCCACCGTTCTTGTGTCTATGGTGACAAGCAATTGGATGTGAATTTGTATGAGCTACAGCATGTCATGCCCATCCAGATTTCTATGGCAGAGCAAACAAAAGTTATCTGAAATCCCAAGGAGTTGTGTTGGGATTTTCTCTGACCATTTAGTTGTTTGATGGAGGAAAATGTATTTCCTGTTGTGATTCCTTTCTGGGATTTTGCACACCTATTTCAGGAACGGACTTTTCCAACAATCTTAACAAATGCCATTAAATAAGTATTTCATGTCAAAATGTTAGATGCTAAAAATGACAGGCACCAGCCAAAAGCACAAGCCTAGGGAGCAGCAGGAACCGAACATATCATGGGGATGGGAAAAGCAAGCATGCAGCTACCAATGCACACCTGTTAACTGCTGGTTGCCCACACCAGGTGTGTCATTTAAAGCAACTTTCCCCCATACAGGTATGCCATTCACCCATTGTTCGGAGCCACCAAAATGTGGCCTTTAGAGCTTTCCTTAGCAAGCTTCTGAAGGAAGCACTTGTGTCAAGTTTCAGCAGCCACAGAAGTGAAGATTTCCCCCCCCCCCGCCAAAAAGCAGCTGTGGTTAGATGCACAAAGCAGGCAAGTTGGTGACACAACGGCATTATTTATTTATTGGATTTATACCTCATCCTTCTGCCAAAAATGGTGCTTTGGGTGTCTGCCAATAAGGATGCAAAACCAAGTTATGTAAAACTGTCATTTAAAAACAATTAAATCATAACCAAGACAATGAAATCTCATCTGTGAAATGCTTCAGTAGAAGGATTAAGGTAGTCTCCCAGAAGACTCTATATTATATTAAATTGTATTGTATATTAGGATATAGAAACTCAGAATACTAATTAATCCAGTTTGGTTGGATCTATATTGGGGGGGAGGGAGGACCTGTTTTTAGGCTACGGGTTGTGCCTGATCCTGGAGTGAGGCCTGAGATCAGCTTTAAGCAAGTAGGTGGCCTCAGGTTGATGAAGGCAAGAGTCCAACTTTGGTTTAACTTAACTGCAATATAAATATAACTGGAATAGAATAGAATAGAATAGAATAGAATAGAATAGAATAGAATAGAATAGAATAGAATAGAATAGAATAGAATAGAATAGAATAGAAGAGTTGGAAGGGAACTTGGATGTCTTTTAGTTCCTGCTCAGGCAGGAAACCCTACACCATTTCAGACAAATGATTGTCCAGTCTCTTCTTAAAAACTTCCAGGGTTGGTTGGAGCATTCACAACTTCTGGAGGCAGGTTGTTCCACTGGTTAACTGTTCTGTCAGGAAATTTCTTCTTAGTTCTAGATTGGTTCTCTCCTTGATTAGTTTCCATCCATTGCTTCTTGTCCTGCCCTCAGGTGCAGGACAATATCTTAAACATCTTAAAATGTCTTAAATGTAACTGATGGAATGATTTTTTTCTGTCACATTAAAAATTGAATTCAGTGCAGCCCAGGGTTATCACAAATGCTTTGAGTTATCACCAATGGTCCAGGGCTTGTGTGTGTGTGCATGTATGTGTAGTGCTGGTTGTCATTTAACATGTAGGCAACTATGTTTTAGTTCAACTGCATATTTACAACTTTCTAAGGTTCATGAACTCTAATCAACCAAGGCCGCTGAAATCCAAGGGGAAATATGGCTGATGTCCAATCTGCATTTAAGGCCATTGCCATTCTTAGATGGCTTGGTGAGATTTTTCAGAAAAGCTATTCCTAGCTCATTGGTTCAATCTTATCTCTAATTTCTGTTCATTGTGCATTTGTGCACTAGGTTTCTCCTAACCCATAAATCCTAGGTTAGGGATGACACGATAGCAACCTTCTAATATTTGAGGGGGTTGTCACAGAGAAGAGGGACTATTCTCCAAAGCATCTGAAGGCAGAACAAGAAGTAACAGATAGAAACCTATCAAGGAGAGATCCAACTTAGAACTAAGGAGAAATTTCTTCAATGAGAACAGTTAACCAGTGGAACAGCTTGCTTCCAGAAGTTGTGGGTGCTCCATCACTGCAGGTTTTTAAGAAGAGGTTAGACAGCCATTTGTCCAGAATGTTATAGAGGCTCTTGCTTGGGCAGGGGATTGGACTAGAAGACCTCCATGGTCCCTTCCAACTCTGTTATTCTATTGTTATTGTTATTGTTATTCTTTGCCTCATTATCAACAGCAGTTACTTTTTATAGGTTTTCTTTTATATCTGCATCTCTATAATAACAACAAAGAACCTTTAACATTCATAGTGACTTCCCATTCTCATGCTACCCATGGAACACGTTTGTATCAGGGTGAAGTCCCAAGTAAAACAACTTTACCAACACTTCCCCAAAAGTCTGGGTGTAGGGGGTGAAGAAAAACCATCTACAGCTGAAAGGCACATGTGGGAAGTAGTGTGGGGCTGGGGAATGGGGACTGGGCTTCCTGGTGTCCTGAAAAGGACACATTGTACCTATTAGCCTGATTTTTCAGAGGAACTTTGATTGATGGGGGAAGGCAAGCTAACTGACTATCAAAGCAGGCGGAGTATGTGTGAATCAGACACCAATTAGCAATGCTTTTTTTAAAGGCTGCCTTGTTAAGAGGGGAATGAGGGGATAAAGAATGAAATTGGCCAGAAAACATGGAGCTATTTAACCTTAATTAGAAGGAAGGTGTAGGCTTTGTTGCAAAAGCTATTTCTGAAAAGGATCCCTCCCTCTTTTCTTTCTTTTCTCTCTTCACCTCCCCCCACCCCCTTCCTTCCTCCTCTCTCTTCGTGGCTCTAAAGAGATCTTGCCTGCTTGTTATAGACTTGTTAGAGTTTATAAGATTGGGCAGGAGGCTAACTTGTCAAAAATGCCTTTTATGCCACTTGAATGCGAGGCTTCCTTATTACCAGCCTGCCACACATTGCCAGGGACAGCGGCAGGAAAGGAGCGGAAAGCGTGTTGCGCTGCCAACTGGCTATAAATTTCATGAACATCATAAATGTAAGTGCTTTCTGGAGAGCTATACAGATTGCACATAAAAGTCCCCCTTCTGTCCCTGTAAAATGGGAAAAGAGGGCTTTCTTGGCAAATTAAAATTTGTGGATTGCGTTTGCCGCCAAGGCGAGGAAGTAGAAAAGTGGCAGTGTTCCTACTGGCCTTCTGCAGCTGGGAGAGGGGGAATTCTGCCCCCCCATCTGAAGGCTTTGGGATAGGTATGCAAATATACAGAGTATTGGGGTCCAGGTAATGCATCTATGGATGAGAATCTCTCATTGATTCCTGTGGGGTTCCCTACAATGCAGAAGAAGGTGGAAGCACAATGGCAATTAGAGTTGTCAGGCTGGAAGGGAGGGACCTTGAAGATCTTCTAGTCGAACCCTCCACCCAGTGTAGAAATCCTCAACTTATTAGGCTCTCTCATCATTTCTTGAAGTCCTCCAGTGATGGAGCACCCACAATTCTAGGAGGTAGCCTGTTCTACTGATTAACAGATCTCATAGTAGGAAAATTGTCTTTATTTCAAGTCTGTCTCGCTACAAAGCTTCCATCTATTGGTTCTTGTCTTGCCTTCAGGTCCTCTGGAGAATAAATCCATTGTCTTCTCACATCTCTTCATGTAAAGGAAGACTGCTATTGTGTCTTGCCTTTAGCTTTCTTTTCTTTAACTTGCATGAATGCTTAATCTCAAGCATCTCCAAGTTGAATATGAGGGATATTTCTTTATATCTTCCTGAAACCTTGTCTAATCATACGGGTTGAAATCAATACATAAAGAGTTTACCCACTGCAAAATACAAAAAGAAGTGTATATTTCAATGTATTGGTGAAAACTGTCTATAAGTCTATAATTGTTTGCAAGGTTGTCTGGGACACTACACATCCTCTTCACGACCTGTTTTTCTTGTTACCTTCTGGAGGAGGCTTCATGGTATCCAAAGAAGAACATCCAGATTCAGTCACAGTTTCATTCCATATAGTATTAACCTTGTGAACTCTCAAGCTTCCTCCTTCTGCCATGTATTCAAGATAACAATGATTAATATTTATATGTATTTATATGAAAGGGTGTAAATTTATACATATGTGGAATATAGCATGTTTATATGTGTGTTATGTATGTGTACACTTTTGAGAGCAAGCAACAGAATTTCATTTTTAATGTGTGCCAGTGTGCCCACAGTAAAAAATGATAATAAAGGTTATCTATCTTATCTTATAAGAAGGTGCATAGTAAGTCATATTCTACTAAATTTGAGTTGTGCACAAAGATAATAGAATCTTAAAGTTGGAAGGGAGTCAAAATTTTGCCTTCAGAAGTTGTGGGTGCTTCAACACTGGAGGTTTTTAAGAAGAGATTGGGCAACCATTTGTCTGAAATGGTACAGGGTTTCCTGCTTGAGCAGGGGGTTGGACTAGAAGACCTCCAAGGTCCCTTCCAATCTGTTCTGTTCATATAAAGTCACCCAGACCAACGCCTTGCTCAGAAGAATCATTATGGCACATCTCTCAGGCTGTCCTCTGGTTCAGGATCTCCAACAAAGAAAAGCTCACCATTACCTGTGGCAACCTGTCCCCATGTGGAGCCTTTTACAAATCCTGAAACTAATGTGGAAATAGCACAGCCAAAAAGGAGAGAGACACAAAAATGGGAAGCTGATTATTGGGGGATTTGCAGAGATTGGAAATAGCACTGGCATATATCTCCACCCCTATATTAGGCAGGACTAGGGAACTCACCCAGGTACTGTAAATATCTCCAAAGCTATTTGTTGTGTCCTGAGCCTGCAGAAGCAGGCTCGGGAGGATGCAAGAGTCCGGGGCATTGCAAAAGCTGCCCGGGACCAGACTGAGCGGTGCTGGCCTTGCGCGCATGCGCGAGGCGGGAAAATACTGCCTGCTATTGGTTGTGATTGCCCGGGGATCTGGGGGTATAAAAAGAGGCCTGCGTGCCTCTGCTCTTGTTGGTTGTTAGCTGTAAGAGAGTGAGAATAAAGCTCTGTTCTGTAACATGAATTGCCTCCTTCGCCTTTCATCTCCGGACTTAACACTGGCGATGAAGGTGGGATTTAGTCTAGTTAGCTAGGGAAGCTTAAAGACTTACCCAAAAGAAGTCCGGAAGAGGGACAACGGCGTTGAAGTTAGCGTCTATCCTGCCAGTACAGCATCGCTGGAGGGTGAGTGCGGCTGAAGAAAACCCTGTCCCCTGATCATGGTGAAAATCGGTCGTTTATCTGAATTTGATGTCTCCCACCCGGAAAAATGGGAATCTTACGTTGCAAGGGTGGAGACTTACTTCCGAGTGAATCAGATAAGGGAAGATGGACTAAAGGCTGCCACAATGTTGTGCATTTGTGGGCAAGATGCCTTTGATATCGCTGAGAACCTAGTCGCCCCGGCCTCGCTAGAAGCTGTCTCATACTCTGATCTAAAGAAACTTTTGAAAGAACACTTCCAGCCCAAGCAATCTGTTATTGCATGGAGGCACACATTTGAACTGAGAGATCAGCGAGCTGGGGAATCAGCTAAAGAATTTATTGCAGCCTTGAGAAGAGCAGCTAAACCGTACAAGTTCAAGGACTTAGAAGAAAGGCTGCGTGATCGTTTTGTATGCGGACTGAAGAACAGAGACTTACAGCAGAAGCTGTTTGCTAAGGAAGATGTCTCTTTCCAAGATGCTCTGTGAGAGGTTATGGCAGAGGAAGCTGCAGGCGGAGCGGTAAAGAATCTGCGGCCCATTCGAAGTGCTCCAGAGACTGCAACCATCCACAAGGAAGACATGCGGGAGGACTCGGAAGAGGATCCTGAAGATGAAGTGGACAAGCTTTATCAAGCAGCCGGGAGGAGGCCCAAGGATCGTCCGTACAAAGGCCCAGCTGAGCTTTGAGGCTTCGGATGTGGAGGTCGCCACAAGCGGGCGGAATGTCAGTTCCGTTCTGCCATCTGCAGAGTGTGCGGCAAGAAAGGCCACATTGAAGCTGTTTGTCTGGGTTGACAGAAGGTACAACCGAAGGAAGAATTGAATCTGAAAGGTACCAGGGTTCCCAGCCAAAACAGGGTGGGTTTCTGTGCAACACTCAGAAAGATATTGAGGATTGGTACACACAAACCACTCAAAAAGAAATTGTCCCTTAAAGTAAACTTGCAAGGGGTTCCATTGTCTATGGAACTGGACACAGGGTCTTCCCTATCCATAATTTCCCTCAACACATTCCACAAAATCTGCAGCAGCAGTGGCCAGCGAACTACGCTCAGGCCTTCTAATGTGATTCTTACTGACTTTCAAAATTCCAAGGTGTGCGTTAAGGGGGAGATTGATGCTGAACTGGACAAGTTGCTCCAGCAAGGCATATTAGAGCCTGTAGACTCTAGCCCATGGGAAAGTCCCATTGTCACGCCTTTGAAGGCAAATGGGGACATTCGTATATGTGCAGACTACAAGTGCACACTCAACAAGGCCCTACAGCAACATGCTTATCCTGTGCCTGTAGTAAGCCACATTTTGGCTTCCCTCAAAGAGGATAAGATTTTTGCAAAGCTTGACCTGGCTTAAGCACATCAACAGTTGCCTGTTGATGATGCAGCAGCAGAGGCTCAGACTATTGTTACCCATAGAGGGGCCTTCAAGGTGAAAAGGTTACAGTTTGGGGTGAATGTAGCCCCTGGCATTTTTCAAAGTGTAATGGAAAACACCCTGAGGGGTATTCCTGGTGTGTGTCCTTATTTTGATGACGTCCTCATCACAGGGGACTCAGCTCAAATGCTGGCAGAGAGGTTACGGGCTGTTTTGCTTTGTTTCCGAAGAGCAGGCCTTAAGTTAAAACAGGACAAGTGTAAGATTGGTGTCCATTCCACTGATTTCCTGGGGTTCAGGATAGATGCTTAGGGCATCCACCCTTCTGATGCTAAGCTCAAAGCTATTCAGCAGGCCCCAATCCCTAAGTCTAAGGGTGAATTACAAGCCTTTTTGGACTTATTGAATTTCTATCATGCTTTTCTGCCTCATAAGGCTGCTATTGCTGAGCCCCTACACAGACTTTTAGATAAAAATGCCTGTTGGCAGTGGACCAAAGTCCATGAAGCTAGTTTCAATGAGGTTAAGGCCTTGCTTACATCCAATGCGGTGTTAGCCCATTTTAATGAGCAGTTGCCAGCGTGCCTGGCTTGTGATGCTTCCCCCTATGGTGTGGGTGCTGTGCTTAGCCATCTGATGGCTGATGGGACTCAGGTCCCTGTGGCATATTATTCTAGGACATTGTCTGCTGCTGAGCATAACTATGCTCAAATTGATAGGGAGGCTTTGGCTATTGTGGCTGGAATTAAAAAATTCCATGATTTTATCTATGGCCGCCATTTTACAGTCTTTACTGACCACAAGCCCTTACTGGGGTTGTTTACTACGTCCAAACAAACCCCACACATCCTTTCCCCTCGCATGCTGCGATGGTCCATTTTTTTGTCGGCTTATGACTATTCTCTAGTTCACAAACCTGGCAAAGAAATGGGTCATGCTGATGGCTTAAGTAGGCTGCCATTGCCTGCTGTAGAGCCTGATCCTGCCCCTGCTGTGCACATATTGTCCATTCAGGATTTGCCGGAGTCTCCCCTTAATGCTAGGGATGTGGCTGCTGAAACTGCCACTGATCACACGCTTAAACGTGTGCTGACATGGGTGCTGTCAGGTTGGCCTGACAGATGCCCAGAGAAGGATTTCCAACGCTTTTGGGTTAAGAGGCACGAGTTGTCCACGTTCAATGGCTGCCTCCTCTGGGGTTCCAGAGTTGTGATTCCGGCCTCATTGAGGTCTAGAATCTTAGTTTCCTTACATGAGGGTCACCCTGGGATTGTCAGGATGAAAGCACTTGTGTGCAGCCATTTGTGGTGGCCTGGCATTGATAAAGCCCTTGAGGCTCTGGTACATGGGTGTCATGCGTGTCAGCGGTCCAGGCCGGAAATGCCTCAGGCCCCTGTTCATAGGTGGGAGGAAACACACACTCCGTGGTCTAGAATCCATATAGATTACACTGGGCCTTTTCAGGGGCAATTCTTCCTGCTTGTTGTGGATAGCCATTCCAAGTGGCTGGAAGTTGTTTCTGTGTCATCCACCACTACTGCCAAGACCATCCAGGTGTTGAGAAGCATTTTTGCTGTCCATGGTCTTCCAGATATCTTGGTGTCGGATAATGGTCTTCAATTTACTTCTGCTGAGTTTCAGGTTTTTCTACAAGCCAACTTGATTCCCCACGCAACTTCAGCTCCATTCCACCCTTCCACCAACGGTCTGGCTGAACGGATGGTTCACGTCGCCAAGGACGCTCTCAAGAAACTGACTTATGGCAACTGGCATCACAGGTTGGCTGACTTCCTTTTAGCCCATCGTACTACTCCGTGCACTGCCACGGGTAAGTGCCCGGCTGAACTCCGTTTGGGTCGCCGGCTTGTGACTAAATTGGACAGGCTGCATCCGGAGCGAGTAGCTTCACAGGTGTCCCATCCGCACGCACCACGGGTCCTTCAAGTGGGTGATCCTGTCTGGACCAGGAAGTACGGGCCTGGACACCTCTGGGTCCCGGCAGTGGTCTGCAAGGTCTCGGGGCCTCTGCCCTACGAGGTGCCCTTGGACGACGGTCGTGTCCTTCGCCGCCATATTGATCAGCTGCGTGTGAGGCGGGAGTCGCCTCGTTTTCCTCCTCAGTTTTCCCTGGGGGGGGAAGAGGATTGGGAAGTGCATTCTGGGGATCGGTATCAGCAGCCGACACTGGCTGTTGAGGACACCATGGGTACGCAACCCCCAAATTCCGCAAGTGCTCCAAATAGGAATTCATGGGGCAGAGGGCAAACATACACCCCCACACTCACTCCAGCCTGGGAGTCACACCGGAGGTATCCTCACTACCCACAACTCAACAACAATACTCCAGGCAAGGAGACTGACTGGGAGTATCCTCATAACTCACAATATACAAGAGAGCAGGCACAACAGTTTGGGGACTTGCCCTTTTCAGCAATGGCTCACAGAAGGAAGTCCCCATGCATTAGGGCTAACAGGGAGGTATCCTTGGACCCTATCACCACAGAAAGGAGCCAGGAAAATTACACCCCTTCAGGGAACAAGGAGATGAGTTCAGAGGGCTCAGAAAGCCTCCAAATAGGCAGGTCGATCAGGTACAGAGAACAGCAGAGTCCTGACTTCCTGAGCCTAGGAGGCGAGCAGGGAAGTCAGGCAGCAGTCATCGGACAGCCACAGTGTAATTCACCTAGTGTGGAAAGCAATGGTGGGGACCATTCAATCTCCCCAGGTCCGAGAAGGTCGCTACGGGTCAAGGGCCCGCCCAAATACCTTGCAGATTACGTGAGGTGAGCAAGGGTTAGAAGAATCTGGACAAGAGGTCCAGGTTGGTCAGCTTATAGGAAAACAAGGAGTCTGGGCTCATTTATTCTCAGAACGATAGTACTACCAATACTTTTCACACTCTGTGCATTTGATGCAAAAGTTAGCAAACACATACTCTACCAAAGGTGGCGTACATGTTGGACGCAGCAGAAGCAGGCTCGGGACAATGCAAGAGTCCCGGGCATTGCAAAAGCTGCCCGGGACCAGACTGAGCGGCGCCGGCCTTGCGCGCATGCGCGAGGCGGGAAAATACTGCCTGCTATTAGTTGTGATTGCCCGGGGATCTGGGGGTATAAAAAGAGGCCTGTGTGCCTCTGCTCTTGTTGGTTGTTAGCTGTAAGAGAGTGAGAATAAAGCTCTGTTCTGTAACATGAATTGCCTCCTTCGCCTTTCATCTCCGGACTTAACACTATTGTAGCCAGTGTATAAAATATTGGGCTAGTTTTATCAGTGATCTGAATCAGCCTAAGGCAGAATTACACGCAGGAACAGTTTTCCAAAATGCTGCCTCCTGTTTTGTTTTGTTTTGTTTTGTTTTACTTCCAGATTAGTAATCAGGTGGAAGCATCTCATAGATGACACAGTTTGAAGCATTAGGTGCTTAGTTGTTTGGAAAATTTGGCCTTCAACTTGACCTTTTGCAGAGCAGACGTCTGTTGGTTTCTTGCTGAGGGAATTCCAGGGTTAAAAAATGTATAAGCTTCACCCGTAGATTAACTATTCTTTCAGTGTACACAATGAGAGCAGCCTTGTGAGCCCTTTTGGCCTTTAAGCTTTTTTTTTCTCCCCAAAAAACTCCACCCCCAGTTACCTACAATTGAAAAGGAATACAGATGATTTGATGGCATTGGGCATACAGTACTCTGGATTCTGCTTTGAATTCTAAGCTGTTTTTTTTAGCAGCCCAGTCCTTAGTTTATTGCATTCAATAGATCTATTTCACAAGTTAGTTTTTGTAAATTTGCAGAGGGAAGTGATGTCACTCTGAAGTGCTTAAGTCTTCCAGCCTTTTCTTTAAATGCTTTAAAACATTGTTTATTACATATACAACTGTCTTTTTTTCCAGATGTATATAGTACAGGTAGACCTCAACCTACAACCACAATTGAGCTCAGATTTTATGTTGCTAAGTGAGAAATTTGTTAAGTGAGTTTTGCCCAGGGTTTTACAACTTTTCTTGCCACATTTGTTAAGTGAATCACTGCAGTTGTTAAATTAGTCACATGGTTGCTGAGTGACTCTGGCTTCCCCATTGACTTTGCTTGTCAGGTGCTGAACATTCACAACAATACAGCTTAGTGGGCTATCAAACCCATTTCAGAAGACTGAGTAGCCCATGCCTGCTTGCAGCGGATGTTCCTGGACAGCTTGCTCAGGACAGCTGCTGCATGGTCTTTGAAAGCCAGTAGATCTGCATCATTGTCAAGTGACCTGACATGCTGACCCTTTTCTCATGAAGGCGAATCCGGAGAATCATGCTTTGCAATTTTTCCCACCCTTTGTCAGCTTTCGTGGGATGCGGTTATCCCTCCATGCTTATTAACCTCTCTGTCTTGACTTGTTAGTGCTGAGCCCAGCCCATTTATTTAGATATATGCAGTTAAGCCTTGGGGAAGCTGGCATGTTTGGCTACCATGTTTGTTTCAAAGAACGGATCCTTTCGATTAAGCCTCTCTGGGCACTGATTCTTTGTTTGGCTGGGATTTCACTGCATTGCCCATGCTGCCAGATTGAACTCCCAAAATCTAGGAGGGCACTATGTTGCTACATCTGCTTCAAGATTTGCTTTAACTGCAGAACATGATCCAGGAAGCAAGATTCACACAGGGATTTCTTTTTTAAATGAATTTTAATTCCAAGAGCTGAGGTTTAGGGTACAGAATTTAAAAATGCAGATAGGGACGTTCCAGCCCACCTTTATGTATTTATTAAAATAGGGACTCTTTGAAGCCTTTGGTTTTCTTCCCCCCCCCCCAGGCTATTTCCATGACAGATTTCATTGTCCCAAAGGTGCTTTTCAAAAGGCAATTGGACTTTTTTCAGTGGTGGGATTCAAATACCTGAACAACCGGTTCTCTTATTGGATGCAGGTCTGGGCCTCTGAGGCCTAGAATCGACTTCCGGAAATGGCATCCATGCATTTCCAGTGGGCTGTTCTAGGCCTAGGAGGCCTCCTCCAGGCCTCTGAGGCCTAGACTGGGCTTCCAGAAGCAGTGTGCATTCAGCTGGTTCTCTGAACTCAGCAAAATTTAGCTACCAGTTCTGCCGAGCCAGTGCGAACCAGGTGAATCCCATCACTGACTTTTTTCCTTGAAAATGTTTTGCTTCTCATCCAAGAAGCTTCTTCAGATCTTCTTGGATGAGAAGCGGAATGTTTTCAAGGAAAAAAACCAAGAAAGTCCAGTTGCCTTTTGAAAAGCACCTTTGGGACAACCATAACTTAGAAGATTGAGAATCTCCATTGACAGAACAGGTTTCATTGGTAAGTTTCTTTGTTAAGCCACTAACAACTTCTCTCATCTGCTGATTTTTTGTGTCTAGATACTCTTCTTCTTTTCTTGTCCTTGGCACAATCTCCCACACTCTGAATGTATTTCAGAGGAGTGATGACATTTGAAGGAACACTTCTGGATCTTTCTTCATACATACCTCTCTGGGTAATTTTTCTTCTGAAGAAGAGGAGACACTGTCTAAGCCAGGGTATCTTGAAAACTGATTCTGGATTAATCAATAAATTCCAGTCTCCCAGAAGAAATTCTGCTATACTGAACTTCAAGAGATGCTCTGGGAAAGTCTTCTAGGATTCCCTGTCTGGGTTCAAGGAAAGATCCAAACCCTATCTCAGCCCTAACAAATGGGTGATAATATCTACCTAAAAAATTTAAATCCCCTTGGAAATGAAAGGATTATTCAAGAGTAAAAGTTATCTTTTGAGTAAGGCATTCAGCTTTCACCACCATGAGTATCTACCAGATACATGGACTTAAATGCTCAAAATTTCCAGCCAGCAAGGGAAATTATGGAATTCTGAGGCTGGAAACCTTTTCTAGAGAGTGCCCAGATTGGGAAAAAGGTGAATTATAGCTGAGCCATTGGCAAAGCTTTGAATTCCAGACTATAAAATTTTTCAGGTCAAACTTGCTGGTTGTTGGGTTAGCATCTGAAATTATTTATTTATTTATTTATTTATTTATTTATTTTTCATAATTTATATGCCGCCCTTCTCCCCACGGGACTCAGGGCGGCTCACAGCATATTAAAATAACACAACACAAACAACACAACACAACATTTCCCCTATAAAAGCCAATTAAAACCAAATATTTATAGTCTGTGACATTATTAAAATCATTAAAAATTATCCC
>NW_015386789.1:1247437-1263036 GCF_001527695.2 Protobothrops mucrosquamatus
TTTCAGCGTGGAGCACTCTGCACTTTGGGAAAGTGGAGCAATAAGGATTGTCTGGGTCCTATGACTGCTAATTGGAAAGATAAATACATTTCCCATGGGAAAAGAGACCCTTATTAGAAATTTGCCCAAGGGACTGACCTATAGGATAAACGATAGCCATATGTCACAGCTTTTGCTGAAAAAACTCTCATGAGACCATCGGTTGAGGCACTCCACTGCCAGGTAAATGCCACACATTCAAAAGGGGCATTGTATTCTCCATGCTGTTATTTTCCTGACCCACTTTCATTTAGGGAATCATATTCTGACAGCATATGTTCCTTATGCTGATCCAGACAGGCATGGCAGCCCATTAGCAAGAGAGAGTGTATGGGAAGTGATGGTTTCTTTCCAGGTCTGCTGTGGTCTATATGTAACACTTGGATTACTTTCGCCATCAGCATCTTCAGTTCCAACTCCTTTGAATCCTACAGGATTCGCCTTCTCCTCCCTTATTCCTCTGCTGCAGAATTTCCCCAAAATGTAACTGAAGTTGGGGGTGTTTAGCAAGGCAAAAATGAAGGTGGAGGAACTGGTAGTTTACCAGCTGAGTGGTGGGACAAGCATTCATTTGGAGCCAAATTTCTCATTGTGTCTTAATTGACATCTCTTTAGTGATTGTGTGAGCTGGATCCTTTGGACTGTGCATTTCTCTAAGTCTTCCAGTTTGGTTTATTTCTTAGCCTGCATACATAAAAGGACATTTTCTACATTTATTTCATTATTTATTCATTTTGTGGGTGGTGCGGTAGCTCAGTGATAAAGACACTGGGCTTGTCAGCTGGAAAGCAGGCAGCCCAGGTTTGAGACCCGAGCACTATGTGATGGGGTGAGCTCCCATCCTCATCCCAGCTCCTGCCAAAATAGCAGTTTGAAAGCATGGAAATTGCGAGTAGATAAGTAGGTATCGCTTCGATGGGAAGGTAATAGCACTCCGTGTTGTCATGCTGGCCACATGACTGTGGAAATGTCTTTAGACAGCTCTGGCTTTGAAACGGAGATGAGCATCACCCCCTAGAGTTGGCAATGCCTAGCGGAGTAAAATCCTCAGAGAATTGTTTAACTTTTTTTTTACATTCTACATTTTTTACATTTATTAAAGACATATTCTACAAGGAAATATCTTTATGACAGGATATACGAAAAATAGAAACAGATTAGAAGTATATAGTTTCTCTTATTCATATTCTTGGAGTTGTTAAACTAGAACTTCTGACCATTTTGGGATGATGGGTGTTGGAATCCTTCTCCTGGGCATACTTCTATGGGGGAGATAATGTAACATGAGAATAACCTTGTGGGAAGAGGGGAGAAGAAATGCTGCCTAGAAAACTATCAGACAAGAGAGTCAGGAGACCTCAGTGGCTTAACAGTCATAAAAAAAAAGAAGAAAACTTAGAAAGGACCTGCCTTCATGGAACAAGCAGTTAAAAGTGGTGGCAGAAAGGTTTGTACTTTCCAGCTTGCAAGATTATGTTAATGTAGCTTTACAGTGAAGTAGATTTAGCTGATCTAGTTGTATTTCCTATCTGGTTTATCCAGTTTCTTAAACAGTTTAATAAAAAAAAATTACTAAAATATACTATGGTATATATACCGTATTCAATACACAATTCGGGATGGAAAGACAATTGTAGTATTTGTATTTTCTCAATAACTTTGCACCTCTTCATCTGGCTGATTTATTTGCTACAAAGAACCAGGCTCAGTTCAGCTTTTATCACTGAGTTTGGACAAACAATTTCCAACTCATTCCTAGCTTGTCAAAAATTACTAGGTGTAGTTTTTGATCAAGGTCCCAGCAGGTTACAGATAAAATGGGTGCGTAATGGATGCCAAGAGATATATTTGCCTTTTAAAATATATATAATGTTAATATTCATTTTAAAATTATGATTTTTTTAAAGGATCATATTTACACTTTTCCTAGCCACTTTGAGTATTATGTGTAGAAAGGCAGAACGTGAATTAGAGAAACAAATATGTCAAAGCAGTATTGTAAACTTCAGTCATCTGATCCCATAACTTAGTGTTCTGAAAGAGGAACATCCATCTGCCTCTGGGTATCTTATTATTAGACCTGCTGCTCAGTGATAGAAATCTTAGTCAATAAATCATTTGGATGATCTGTATGTGCTTGTAGAGGCAGGGGCAGGCGTGGGAATTTTGCACATTTTCTCCACATATTGAGTCATTCTGGGGAGAAAGTGCTGGGTGACTGGGTTGCAAAGATTTTTTTATGTAGAGCCATATGACATACTGGTGTGTGAAGATTTGGAGATTCAGTTTGAAGGTGAATTGATTGATTAATTTGAACTTTCTGAACTGAATTATAAGAATGGCATGTCATGCCAAACTGGACGCCTTTGAACAGATTTGGACTCTGTTCAGAAATTTGACCAGCTTTTACACTGATACATACACAGTTTTTCACATGATTAAAAACATTTGAATATAAATTATGGTTCAAATTGGATTGGATCAATTCACCAATCCATTCAAAAGTTTGAATCAGTTTGAATCAGCTGAGAAATTCAAATTGATCCAGGCTGATTTGTAGACTTCTGCAGGTGGAAGCACCTGCTTAAAAAGTAAACTGGGTTGGACTTGATTAGTTCCTTGATGGGTAGATGATTGACACCATAAAAGCTGTAGATCCGCTAGTAAATTGGGGTGTATATGTCTTTGTGAAGACATCCTGGAAGAAAACAATACTGCCCTGAAAACCAACCAGATGTATCCACATAGCCTTTAGGAGTCAAGTTCAACCTGTATAACACATGACATATAGTTCTGTTGTTGTTACACTTTCTGTAGAAGGAAGCTTCAGGTTGTGGAGAGAGTTGATGGACTTTGGGAAGAGGAACCACTTAACTTGCCTTGTTGCTAATCATTTAGCTGCTCAAAACCCCATTTTGAACTGCTTTTCCCTTTGCAATAGAAAATACAAGGTAATAGCAGCCAGTGATGGAATTAGGCGATTGTAAAACAGGACTAAAAGGCCTTTGGCTGCATGCATTTTTTCACCTAAAGCCCCAATTCTCTGTCCTCGGATCATTTCCAGATCATAGTAATGAAATTCAGTGGTAAAATAGCTGATTTTTTTGTATCCTAAACATGGGAAAAAGAAAGCCAAGATTGTTCGCTTCTTCACTTAGGTGATGTTGCCATGTCTCCACCACATCCTCTATGGCTCCTGGGACTGGAAAAAAAAGTATCTTAGAGTATTTCCTGAGCATAAAAATATTGTCCCCCTCTATTGTCCTTAATTCAGGACTTAATGTTCTTTGGAGGATTCTCCTCTTTAGATGATAATTTGGATTATTTCCAGGTTTGATAAACAGACATAACCAGCACTAAGGGGAAATAACTCTTCCGCTTTCTGCTGGACAAGACTCTAGATATCTTCTCTCTAAACCTGACTCTCTACTTATAATTATTATATTTTGTCAATTTGTCCATCCATCCATCCATCACTCCATCCATCCATCCATCCATATTTCACTCAAGGTGGCAAACATATGTAATACACCCCTTCCCATTTCCCCCATAAGAACAACCCATGAATGAATGAAGGGACCGGCCCAAAGTCACCCAGCCAGCTTTCATGCCTAAGACAGAACTAGAACTTACTGTCTCCCATTTTCTACACGAGCAACATTTCTTCTAGGAAGAGGAACACCTGAGAACTTGGACTTGTATGGCTACTACACAGATGTTGCAATGGATTCTCCAAAGGTTGCATGTGGCAGGGCTGACATCCATCTAGTAAAACAGTGTTCAGACCTCTAGTTCAAACATCTCTCAGATCTGCCTACACAGAGTGTGATAGCTCATCTCTAATAAAGGCTGCAGGGAGAAATGATTCCAAGAAAAACAAATGGATTCTGTTTAAAGCTGAAATGAATGTTAGCAATCAGTTCAAATCCAACCCAGTCACATGTCTCAAGTGGGGAAAAACTGGAGCTGAGCCTTCAAACCTACAGTCCCTCCCACCAGCCATAGTTGTATTCGGTTGGGAGATGCAGTTTGTTGTTGCATGTCTGTCTTTTGATAATGGGTGATGCACGTTGCCCACTGCATCTGAGGTAGTGCTCCCGAGTCACACAGTTGCACAAATCACACATTTACACACACACAGCTGGGTCCTGCGAAGGCCAGCCCTACTAGCTCCCTGCACAGAATGGAACTTTATGTGCCTGCAGCTTTGGGACATAAATGAATTTTCTCCCCCTCTTAGGTAACTCACGGCAATTCCACTTCTAGGTAGAAGTGGAGAATATTTTCATCTCCTTCCTTTTCCCTCTTGCAGCTCAGCTTTGTCTTTGTGCCTTAAACAGCAATTAAGAATAAAAGCGTAGCTACTTTCACTCCGTCTGAGGCCTGTCTCCTCCAAGCCGCGTTGCTCTGATTTCCATCTCATGCATATCTTATTTAACATTCTGGATCCTGTTTTGAGTGCCCCAATATTTTAAAATAAATTGCCACATGTAAAAGGCTTAATGTCACATTCTGTTATTGTGACTGTTAAAAGAAAAGTGAAATCTTCAATGGGGCTAGTGGAGCAGAAGCGATCAAACAGTGGGAGGTCCTATTAATGTGTATTGCATTTCATTATTCTGGCGCAGCATGTCAAGTCTCGCCTCATCAGAAAGCACGCAACAGATCAGAGCATTAACTCCTTGCAAGCAAATGGAGAGTGGTTGCAGGAGGGGCAGGAGAGAGAGAGAGTGAGAGAGAGAGAGAGACTTCACTCAAAATTCAGAATATTTTTTTTTAAAAAAATAGGACTTGCTTTTTGTGTGGGACTTCCTTGAGTGGTTGCTTAGAAAAGCAGGTGTCTATTAAGGCAACACAGGGCATTCAGGTGGGGGCTTGGAGGTTGAACCCCAGCCTTTTGCCTTTGCGGGGTCCTAGGTGAGTCATCTGGCCATTTTGAGCTGAAATCTAAAAGGGTCCTTGGTGCATAAGCATAAGAGCTTGTTTTCTAACAGAGCAAATCCCCTTGGAAATTAATTCAAGGTGTGTGGCGAAGTGGCTTGATTTTTTGGGAGTTGAGGTAGCACCTCCAACTGGATTGAATAAGGCAGAGTGCTGTCATTCACACATCCTGCTCTCTCTCTCTCTCTCTCTCTCTCTCTCTCTCTCTCTCTCTCTCTTTCACACACACACACACATACATTTTGGGGGAAAGATATATTTGCTCTGTTCTTTGGGAAATAAAGCGTGTGTGTGTATGTATATATGTGCATACACACACACACACACACACACACACACAGAGAGAGAGAGAGAGAGAGAGAGTATATCCATATATCAGCAGGTGGGAGCCAACCAATTCATGTGAGCATGTGGAAGGCAAATGGGTTTCCTTGCAAAGATGCATGAGGATAGATGCAGAAGGTAACTGTAGGAGATGACCAAGCTGAGCCCGAGGGAGGGGTCAAACGCATCATCCATCTCGAGTTTCTTAGCGCCCACAAGAGATCTAAGTCCAGCCCACCATGAATTCCTTATCTACCGCCAAATTGCTTTAACCGTTAGTAGTTCAAATTCTTGTAGAGAGCCTAAGATTGCAATAAATCTTTATACCCATTTAAGCTGCCTGGATCTCCTCATTTCCTGCACGTGACATTTTGGATCAACACAGAATTTCTCTGTCCAATCCTTATAGCCTTTTGAATATGGTGCTGCAGCTAAGCAATTTAGTGAGTTATTATTAGAAGTGAAAAATAGCTGGACTGGACTGAAGTGACCAACTGGAGTGACATTGTTAAGTACATTGAAGCAGTCTAATGCTTGTAGACTGAAACAGAAGACAAACTGGGGGCAATCAGCACTCATCATGTCACTTCTTACTAGGTCAGAATGACTTCTTCATTGCATCTTGACTCTGTGGCATCTTGATGTCCCACCAACCAATCAAGAAGGCTTTGTTCTGAAAGGGTCCTTAAAAAGGTATATTGAGAGGAGGTTGCATCTCTCTGAAGTCACCTTCTGAATAGTGTTGATAGGATAGTGGTGGTGTCACTATGGGAAGAGCTCTTCATGGGAATGGCAAATGTCCCTGTCTACAATGACCAAGGAGACGCAATTGTGAAACCCTCTACATGCTCCTTCAACATTTGACCTTTGGAGGTAACACTCAGCTGTCTTGACTGGTGACCACTAAAAATTGAATTTTCTAGTAATTCACCAACAAACACACACCCTGTACAAGCCATTCAGGTTGATGGCCATCACACCATCTCAGAGTAGTAAATTCTATACTTGATGAGTTACCTGAAGGATTTTCTTTAAAAAGAATCATTATTCATTAGATTACTCCAGATTCTAGGGTTCTAAGAAAACAAGATAAAGTCTCCCTCTCTGCTCCCCGCTGCCTGTCACTGCCTTCATGTCAAATAGTCTTCAGCAACCTCTTTCCCACAGGCTGGTCTAATCCCTCCACTTTAAAACCCTCTAAACTAGTAGCCATCAGCACATCTCTGTCAGCCAATTCCATCACTTAATTAAGCATTTTATAAAGAAGTTGTTTCTTTGTCCACCCTGGTCCCCTGCCGAGCAATTTCATCAGATAACCCCAAGCTCTCTCTCCATTTGATTCTCGATTCCATGCATAATTTTATTGTGCAATGCTTTTTTAATGAAGCCTGTTCATGCTAGTGCCAAGAAAAAAAGAGATTTTTTTTAAAGATACCTTAATTCCTTAGTTTTTCCTTTAGTAGCTCAAGGTGACACTAGCCTGGTCTAAAATACAGGTAGTCCTTGACTGACAACCACAACTGAGCCCAAATTTTATGTTGCTAAGTAAGAAATGTGTTAAATGAGTTTCCCCCCATTTTACGACTTTTCTTGTCACATTTGTTAACTAAATCACTGCAGTTATTAAATTAGTCATATGGTTGTTAAGTGAATCTGGTTTCCCCCTTGACTTTGCTTGTCACAAGTTCACAAAAAGGGATCACATGACCCCAACACACTGCAACCATCATAAATTCTCAATGGTCATAAGTGTGAAAAGTGGTCATAAGTCATTTTTTTCAGTGCTGTTGTAACTTTGAATGGTCACTAAATGAACTATTGTAAGTCAAGGACTACCTGTATTATGCTACCAAGCAAAAATGGACATTAATTAGAATTTCTGTGGTTGTAATCCAATGTACTAGGTTTTTCCAGCTTGATTAGAAAGATATTGCTCTCCATTTTTAAGGGGGGGGGAGTAGAAGCAACCTGGACTTCAGGATGCAGAGGCATAGTGATTTCTATTGAAGATTTTCATTCCTAAAACAAACAATCCCACTCTCTGCAGGAGGTATACAACCCTCCAACTTAAAAGTGTAGTAGGGTGGTGACCATCAAGATTCTTTATCTTGCTTGCAAGACTTTATGGAGGTCCTCTCCTCCCTCCCTAACTTGATTTTCCTCCATCAGGAAAGTTAAACTCCCCCATCACCAGGCTGCACATTTGTCAAACCCTGGCAGAGAAAAGAAAAATAGACATCGCTTTTATTTGTTCCCTCCCAAGCCCTGAAAATCTTGCAAGCATTATGAGAAAGGGAGGCTTTGAACCCAAGCCTTGCCACCCACAGCTGGGGTGTTAAGAGCGTTGTGGGTTCTTGTGTTTTCACTCAAGAAAACTGTAGTTCTGCTTTCCTCCCCATCCCAATGCAATAGTCACAAACAATGAGATGCTGTAGACAGGACATTGGCAGGGATCAAGTGTGTTCTGTTAATAATCTGAACGCTCTTGCTTGGGGGCAGCTGTTAACAGGGATTGGCGCCAATGAGAGGCTTGCTATCTTTGCATGCAGGGGGAAACCTCTGTTCCTGTCGTGCAGGTAGGATGAATGAATATGTCACCTTTGGTTTGGCTCAGTCTCGTTTTCCCAACCTGAAGTTTCTTGAGCTCCCCATCTGCCTCGATCTGTGATTAAAAAGAAAATGCACCCAAAAAATCTATATGAGTTTCCATCAGCAGTGTTCCCAGACCACAGATGGATCTTTCTCCAAGCTATTTTGTAATAAAACAATGCACTTCTATAAAGTTTAGCAGGATGCATTTTTAAGGTTATATTTTAATGTATATTTTTAATGCATAGGTGAGCAATGTGTGGGCTGTGTATAAATTCAAAAGTTCAGGGCGCCAAAAACCCACGACAATATATCAATTTTCCACTGTGAATTTAAACAAATGGGAGTGAAAGTCCTCTGGAAGGTGTGGTCTAAAAGTCAAAATGGCAGCCACAATGGGATGGAAATGTCACTTTTTTTTTTTTGCAATGCACGTTAAAAAAAAGTGGAACTTCAGCCTCACAGTTCTTGCTGTCATCTTGACTCTTTTAAACTATCACTTCTAGAGACCCCTGGTCCCCTGGGAGTAATTCACTTAATTTCCATTCTTAATCTTGCCAAATTACGGTACCTGACTTTACATTGTTGGAATTCAGCCATTTTGCTGCTGAATTTCAGCACTATCATTTGGAGCCATTTATGTTTTGTGTTAAGTTGGAAACAGGAGTGTTTTGTCTTTCCCAAGACTCTACTCTCACCCAAAACACTAAAACCCAGGTGGGTCTCTAGCTGGCTGGGGAGTGAGTTTTGATCCCTGTCCTGTCCTGCTCTCCGCTGTCTGGGTTGAACTTCCACTGGGATGGTGCTTCAGAACAGGTATGCATGGGAGCATGTTATAAGCTCTGATTTGTTCCTGTCGCAATCAGCCTGGGAAACGATGTCCCTTTGTTCCCTAAAGGCAACTCACTTAATCTGAACCCATCCTCTGTCTCCAGGTTCAGTGGCAGGGGTAGCCTTCTGCTAAAATGCAATCCAGCAGATGGGTAACTTGCCAAAAAGAAAGGAGTTCTGTTTTATAATGTAGCAAATAGCCCATATCAGGAGATAGAAGATGGAAGTGCAATGAAAATATCTTGTAAATATGTTGATTCACTCTCAAAGGTGCTTTTTCAAAAAGCAACTGGACCATGTTGTTTTTTTCCTTGAGGAAGAAGATAGATATCTGGATAGAGAGGACCATTGGTTTGAAAGAGGGGTAAAAGAGGTAATCTCTGTTAGAACTGAACAGCCCTCTCTCAACAGAGGGTGGAGAATACAACACCACCTATTTCCTGTGTACAACACAGTCCTTTCAGCAAGTCCAAAAAAATTCCACACCCATTTGCACTTGGATTCAGTTGATCCTGAGGGCACAGATAAACCAAATGGTCTCAACGGCTCCCAGAGAGAAGGCTAATGGCCAGATGACTGCAAAGAAATATCCTCCCAGTCTCTCCCCCCTCCCCGTCTGAACTAATCTTTCCATCCTCCCCTCCAATCAGTCAGAACTGATGAAGCTTCTTAGATGAGAAGTGAAACATCTTCTTTCCCGAGGAAAAACCATAGTCCAGTTGTCTTTTGAAAAGCACCTTTGAGACAACCATGACCTGGATGACTGAGAATCTCCATAGACATTGATTCACTATGTTCAAATAGTCTCAGCTGTAAGCTTGGCCAGTCTGCCTGGTGTATCTTAATCAGGATAGGAGCAGTTGCGTCTCTCCTTGTCTGGATGTACATGTACAGGAATGCTGGCCTCCTGTCCAGTGAGCAACCTGCTCATTCACATGCTACAGCCAGTAAGGTGGCTTAGACGTTGTAGATAATTATTATTTTCCCCTGTTACGGATTGTGGGAAGAATCCAGAGAAAGAAATATTTTGGGGAATATTAAAAAGGCAGACTATATTTACCCAAAGCAATAATGGAGAAGATCTTTAAAAAAGACAGAAATCAGCCCCAGCCCCTCCCCCCCAAGCAGAGAACTCAGCAGAGGCCAGCTTTTAGAAATGCAAATTCAATAATCCTTTTAGAAAGGTTTGAGCCTTCCAGCTAGAAAGTGAAGAAATTAGGAAGACAAAAAGTCCTAAAATCTACATACCCCACCCAAATTCTAAGGACAGGAAACATAATAGGATTAACCCACCAATACCAAAAGGGCACACTCAGACTCAGGTCAAAATACACAACACGGGAAATACAAAGCCTCAAACAGGAACAGGAAACAACCTCCTCAAGAGCCCCAGAAGGTATAAAAACCCACCACTCCCAGCAACAGGTGGTCAGCTTTCCCAGAGCCATCTTTCTGTCTGGCTTTGCTCTTCAATAAACTCCAACCTTCTTTCTAAAGCAGTCTCCATTTTGTTTATTCCCAGCTTGGACTGGACCCTGATGAAGATTTTTCTTTAAACAGGATGAAGGACCAGCACCATTTTCAGATTTGACTGTTGGGAAATCATATAGGTTTAATAAATGAATTGGCAGTAACAGGGCTAGTGCAGTCCATAAATGCACATTCCAAGTGAAGACTCCAAAACGAGTCTTCAGGTGGGGTTTGAGGCTCAGTGATTCTAGGTGTGAGAATAATGTCACATTTACAGCCCTTTTTCAAATCTATAAATGGGATTATTTGGGGAGGTTGGTGGGTAGGATGTAGTGCTCATAGACATTGTGTCCATTGATGATCAGGTCTTCACTGGGTCTCCAAATTTGTCCCGAATGGTCTCTCCCAATTCCTATACGAGGCAGCTTAGGAGAATACTAAACAGCCAACAAAAGGGAGGGGATATTCCTCCCAAGCAATTTTTGTAATAATGTGGATAATGGAGAAGGAGATGCAGGAGGGTTGGGCGGGGGAGAAGAACTCAAATGCACAGGCAAAAAAGGGGGGGGAAGCTATCATCTGTACATCAAAGGCAAAAACGGCTGTGCTGCATCTTTATTTCCTGCTGCTCTACATTGATAACTCCAGCATTCTTCCTGCAGAATAAATTCCAGGCATTGTGTTCTTTGCCCCACTCTCTGGTGTGTTGCATTCAAAAGAGGCTCACCAAGATAAGGTGGAATCAGATTGGGTGTGGATTGTGGAACATTTTCTCTCTCTCTCTCCCCCCCCCCATACCTATGGACATGAGCATAGCAAAGTTGGTGGTGGCAGGGGTGGGGGAAGACAGCCCAGCAACATTTATTCAAATTTGGCGAAGAGGGAAGGTGCAGGAAAAAAAAAACACATTTGGCTAAAAACATAAGACTCTCAACAGCTGGTGCTGTTTCTTGGTTTGCTAATATGTCAAATTAGAATTAAGGGAGCCTTCAGCATTAGATTGTCTTCTAGGTACATCTCTTCGTCAAGTAGTGCTGGGTCCCCAAAGTTCTCCAGATTGTCTCTCCCAACTTTTATGCCAGACAGTTAGGAGAATACTAAACAGGCAACATTGTGGAGGAAATATTGTTCCCTAAACAGTTTCTGCAGTAATACAGCACAACGGAGAAGGAGCCATCCCTGTTTTAATCTTCTACTTTCCCTGCTTTGACCTTGCATCACTCTGGGGGAAAATCCGGGAATGAAAACAGCAGTTTGCCTCCCCAAGTTCTGTCTGAAAACTCCTTTGTGGATGTTCTTTCACCTTTGCTGTAATTTGCCGGTGGCAATGCTGCTTTCAGGGAAGCCAAATGGTTTAAACCTCACCTGGTTTTTTGTTTTTTGTTTGCTAGCTGAAAGAAGAGGAAAGGGAGAGAAAGCGCGTTGAAGCATGCATGCCAATCAAGGATACATTTGGGTATACGTTTAGAGCAAAGTGCACAGATTGATAGGTGCATTTATATATTTATCTTGATGATCTTTTGGATGAATGAGGGAGAAAGACCCTTCTCAGGGCTGAACTTCAGGGGCTGCACATGGCAACTTCATTGGACCTCAAACGTGGGCCATAGCCTGGAGACCCAAATCAGTTTGTTGTTCTCCTTTTGGCTCCTGCTTGAAAATCTCCCACACAGATACTTCCTGTCTCTTTGAATTAATATAGCGGCCTGACTTGTGGTCCTCCCCTCCCCCTCGATCTATTAAAAATTGTTTATTCCCTTTCCCACCCACCCCCTCCTTCCTTTCCCTTCCCACGTGCGGCAGCTGTTTTTCCTGCTGGCCCAGGGCTGCCACAAAACGGATTGGCTTCCCTTCATCGCTTTCATAATCACCATTGCCTCTTGGCTCCAACTCACATCGTCGTCATACGGGGCCCAGAGAGGAAGGGATTCAGCAAAGTAGGAGTAGAGTTTGAAACCGGAGGATGTTTTGAATAATCAGCCTTAGATCAGAGGGCCTGGAACTAAGGCAGCTCTTGCCAACAGCAGCTCACACAGAGAGTTTTGGCTCTGAGAGTCAAGGCAGGAGAAGAAACCCAGAGCTCAGTGGCAGAGGGCACACAAAACGTGCTGCAGCCCAGGGTCCAAATTCTGGCATCTCCTGTTAATTAATCTATCAAAATTGTTCCTAATGTGCTCTAAAAATATAAACCTTGGTTGGAAAGGATCTGGTAGCAGATGATGTCAAAGGCTTCTGCTGGAATGCTTGGATTGTGTCCCAGGGTATGGGGGGGGGCAGGATGAAGGTTTTGTCTTCCTCTCTCAGCTGTAAATCAGCATGAAGTTTGTCTGCTGCAAATTGGACAGGAAATCTTTTTTGGGGTGGGGGGGTGGGGGGGGAGGGTCCACTTCTGCCTTCAGGATTTGGGTGGGCAAACTGCATGCAGAGCCCTACACCCATTTTTGCATCCTCCCCAAATTACCTTCAGTTAATACTGCTGATTTTTTGTGTGTGTGTGGGAGGAAGTATGTTTCTCACATCCTAAAAAATTAAATGAGTGGAATAAATCTAAGTGGAGCTAAATACGTCTGGGCAGAGGGTAGATTAGAGGGCCGCTGAGAATGCTGGGTTAAGAGGAAACTCTTTGCCAAGCTTTGACCCTGACATCAAAGAGCTCGCCAATTCTGGTTTAAAAAGCCCATTGTTATGAAAATTGAAAGTGTAGTTGCAATGGAAATGCAAAGTGGAGTGAATACATGGCTTCATCCATGGTTAAGAGCTAAATACTTTGCAGAGGTAGTCCTCAACGTACGACCACAATTGAGCACAAAATTTTTGTTGGTGAGACATTTGTTAAGTGAGTTTTGTCCTATTTTATGATCTTTCTTGCCACAGTTGTTAAGTGAATCACTGCAGTTGTTAAGTTAGTAGCATGGTTGTTAAGTGAATCTGACTCCCCCTTTGACTTTGCTTAACAGAAGGTTGCCAAAGATGATCACATGACCCTGGGACACTGCAACCGTCATAAATATAAGGTAATTGACAAACATCTGAATTTTGATCATGGGATCATGGGATGCTGCAATGGTCATAAGTGTGAAAAGCGGTCATACGTCACTTTTTTCACAGCTGTTGTAACTTTGAACGGTCACTAAATGAACTGTTGTAAGCTGAGGACTACCTATACAGGACCTGATATTGGGCTGATGGATCAACCAAGAACTGGTCAAACCACTATGAATAAAGCTGCTTTTCATAGTCAGGAAAGATGTCCTCTGGATGAACTTGATTTCTTTTTTGAAGTTTTTTGAGTTCACAATAAACTAATTAATATGTGGGCATGGCCATCTGAAATCTTATTAACACAATTTTCCAACTCTCTTGGGATATTAGCCCAGATGTTTGGCAGAGAGGCAGAGTAGTTCAGAAAGGACCTCTGTAAAACAGGTGTGAAGTTTTTCAACATTCATTTCAAGAATAAGAGGCAGACAAGAGAGGAAAGCTGAAATGTTAACCATCAGAGATCTCTCCATCAAAATGGCAATGGTATTAATATGTCATCCTGCATAATAGAGATGGATAACCTTTTTGCAATGGGATTGTCCTTTTTAAAAATTATTTTTTTCCCGGTGGTCAAAGGTTACAAGGCCTTGAGAGGGAAAGGATAATTTCACAGGAGGAGGTGGAGGCAGAAGTCTCAAGCTATCTCTCTCCATTTTATTGGACTTAAAAAAACCAGATGCCCTATTAGCATATATATATATATGAATGCTTTTTGAACACCCCGTCGGCCCAAATATGAGGGAGAGAAGTCTTTTGCCTGTATCAGCTCAATCCAGAGCTTTCCATAGGTCCTCTCTACCTTCAAATTCTTGGAAGACTTCTGTCGACCTGAGATTTTCCTGGATTTTAATCTCTGATGAGCTGATTGTAGGCCATAGAGAGGGTGTTGTCTAGATATAGATGAGTATACTAAACATACTAAAAGGTGGTATCCACGTAGGTGATGGATATGTGAAGTCAAGGGAATCCCAAACCCAGAGAGTCAAAAATGCAAAGCACTGGATGACTGTACTTGCATAACACACTTACTGATCACAGTCATAGAATCTGAAATACTTGGTTTGTTCATCTTGATTTGTAATGCTTTATTTTGATATGGTTAATCAATATTGAGTACAAGTCACAGGCTGACTTGATGGCTGTATGGATATGGCATATGTAGAAAATGGGTTAAGTGGGTAACCACGTTCACTGGGTGATGTGAAGACCATCAGTGAAGAATATTGGTATGCAAGAGAGAGATTGGGAGAATCAAGAGCAGATAGCTCCCTGCTGCCTTTTCTCTACCTACCACCTCCCAATGGTATCTGCTGGAATTCTAAATTTCCCTCTTTTCCCACTGAAATTTAATGAGAATAATTAGCATGTATTCATTTGATTTTTCCATTGTTTTGATTTGGGAAGGGTTGCAGCCATTCCTTATGGGATCAGGTTTTTTTTCTCCTTAGAGTTATCTGGGCCACCTTTACTCTTGGATGGAGGGGAGGGGGTCTACTTAAATCCTACTGAATGGTGGGCAGGCCTTCTGAGTGACCCCTGACATTAGTCTAATTGCACCCTCCCTTTGGATTCAATCCCTACCAATCTGTCAGAGGAAGCAAATGAAATTGGACTAGCAGCCAAGCAGCTTTATTACATTGATTAGAGTTGAAAATACCACATTTAAATATCTTAGCATTTCTAAGGATTAGTGGATGTAAAGAGTCTGGCTGGGGGAGGAACAGAGGAGCAAAACTTCTTTTTCTGGGTGTATGCCTGCAGAGAACAAAAGTGTCCAGTTTTATGATCGATCTCTCTTCCCCCCCATGCCCATTTTTAGAGATGCATTGAGCAGGAAGCACTACCTCAGAAACAATGGGAACTGAGTTGCATCCAGAGAGAAGCCTTTCTTAATTCCAGAAGTATTAAACCAGGAAGTACTATGGTTTGGATTTGAAGGGAAAGGGTGCTTCAGAGAATATGGGGGCTGCTTACATATCAGTTATTAGTAACTCTTTAAAGCAGCTGCCTCTTTTCCTAGAACCATGCAGCTGCAGTACAGTCCAGAGAAAATGCACAGAGCCCTAGGACAGTGTGGCAACTTTAAGATTTGTGGACTCCCAGAACTGAAGTCCACACATCTTTTTTTTTATTAAAAATTTTATAAAATTTTACAATATAAATCCCCCCCTTCCCCTTCCCACCCTTCCACCCCCCTCCCTCCCCCCTCACTTCCCAGTGCCAATCACAGGGTTAACAATAACATAATCATACTCTAATTAACATTAATCAACTATTAAAATAACATATCTATAACCTCCTTTAACTCTCTTTTAAACAGTACAATTATTAAAAACAATAATAATAACAACACTTTAATAATT
>NW_015386789.1:1265485-1284576 GCF_001527695.2 Protobothrops mucrosquamatus
ACCTTAAACTAGTTGCCGTCTGATCTGCTATTAACATGTTAAATTGTTCCCTAAGCACAGTAATGGATACTTTTAAATTATTATCCAGTGGATTCAAAATAAAGGCCTGTTCTTTCAATTTAATCTCTTCCTCCAGCTCTTTACGTTTTTGCGCTTGTTTACGCCTATGAACGTTATTCATATAAATCAAATTTCCTCTCATATATGCTTTACTTGCATCCTAAACCATTGAAATTGAAGTACCTTTGTGCATATTCAACAAAAAAATTCTTTCAATTGATCTCTACATTTCTGTAAATTTATATCATATCTAAATAAATTTTCATTCAATCTCCAAGTCCTTCTGCTCCCTTCTTCAGCACGTAACTCCATCCATACCAGACTATGATCTGACAATGTCCTGGGGAAAATCTTGATATTCTTCACCCTAGAACAAAAATCATTAGTAATTAAAAAAAGTCAATTCTGGAATAAGATTGGTGCCTGTCCGAGAAAAAAGTAAAATCCCTTTCTTCCATATTTCTCTCTCACCATATATCTTTTAATTCCAGTTCATCCTTCAAGTCAAAAAAAGTTTTAGGCAATGTTGAGTTAAGAGTTTTTGAAGAACCTTTCTTGTCTTTTCTTGAATCTAAAACACCATTCCAATCCCCCATCATAATAACTGATTTATAATCCAGTTGGTTTATTTTCCGATATAACAATTTATAAAACTGTTTCTGCTGTTGATTTGGGGCGTATAATCCAATAATAAGACATTTCTTCCCGTTCAATAATATTTCAACAAGAACATATCTTCCTTCTGAATCAGCATCAATCAATTTGGGTTGAAAGTCTTTCCTGATATAAACAACTACTCCACCTCTTTTCTGCGGTGCAGGTGCCATAAAATGTATACCCAGCCGTGAGTTAGACAAATATTTTTGATCTTTAGCTGTAATATGAGTTTCTTGTAAACAAACAACATCATTTTTATGTTGTTTCAAATAATAGAATATCTTTTTCCTTTTCTGTGGAGAATTCAAACCATTAACATTCCAAGTCAGGAACCTTGCCATCTTTAGTGGCAGCGAGCTTCTGGAGCGCTCCTTGTAAATCAGCTGTTACTGATTTCTTCGGCCTCGCCCCTCCCACTGGCTCCGAGATGACTTGCTGTGCAACGGGTACATCCACTCTTTGTTGCTCTCTTTCTTTGCGTTTATGAGCTGCACAGGTCATTCTTTGTGATTTGGGATCTTTTCTAATTTCCATAAGTTGTTGCTTAACTTGCTCTTGATTTTGTAATTCTATGAAACTTGATGACAGTATAGCTCCTTCAGCCACTTTATCTTCACCAGTTCTTTCCTCCCTGGCACCTTGTGAAGATGATGGAGAACCTGCTTTCAGGATTGAAGTATAAAAATCTTTTGCCTTTACAATGGTGTTGAGCCTGTAGCGTATTCCCATGTAATTTACCATAATACCAGCAGGTATCTCCCATCTGAATTGAATTTAATGCTTTTTCAACTCTTCAGCCAGGAAGGCAAAATCCTTCCTTATTCTGAGTATTTTGGGTGGTATCTCCTTTAAAATTATAACATCTTGTCCTGATACTTGAAATTTTTGATTGTAGAAAGCTTGAATAATTTGATTACGGATTGATTTTCTGGAAAAATAGATAACAACATCTCTTGGGAGGTTTCTCTGTCTTGCAATCCATGAATTGACTCTAAATTTTTTTTCCATTTCTCTTATTATTTCATCAGGTTGGCAGGATTTTTGGTTCCGGTCTAGACGACGTTAGAGCAGGAGATCAAAGAGAACTCGTAAAAGAGAGTCGGGAGAATAAGAGTTTCGTATAAGGTAAAGAGACATAACACTGTTTTACTGGAGTAAAACTCAATTTAGGTGACGGAGGAGGTGAAAGGGGTTAGTGAGTTCCACATTTTCAACATGTTCCTCCACTTCCTCCACCCCTCCTTCAATACGTTCTACATGAACTGCCAGACCTTGCAATGCAAACACTATGTCATCTCTCAACTCTGTATTCTTCTCTTCAAGTTTCTTTTCAAACATATCCTCCATTTCCATTCTAATCTGTCTAGCATTGTCCTTTAATGCATCTTGAATATCTTTCAGTGTAAGTGCTGGGATTGGGGGGGGAGCAGAGGAGTCTTAGATTTTGGCTGCTGTGGTGTTTGAACAGCTGGAGAGGAGATTGTACTTTTCTGAGGAACAAAAATTCCCACATGCTTAGAAGCCATTTTACTTCTCTCCTCCTTCTCTTATACTTTCACTTATAAACATAAGTTAAAATCTTGTAAAGATCATATAAAAATCTTATAAAGTCTTGTAATCACCTCAAGCAGTGGTAAAAAACAGAAAGCTTATCCAACCAGCTCAAAGTAACTAAATCTGTTACAATAATAATCCAAAAGAAAGTCTCCAGAAAGTGAAAGTCTCATGTATTTTCAATAAAAAAAACAGAAACGCCCATCCGCAGCCATATTCTTCTTCTTCTTCCAGTTAACATAAAAAACGAAGAAGATATTTTAATTCTAGAGTTAAGGTTTCAGTCAAAACAATTTTAAATCCTCCTGGTAGGCTCTGTCTCCCTGTAAAATTCAACTCACGCTTTCCTAGAAAGGCAGAGGCTGAATCCGCGTCTAGCTTCGTTTTAATGAAGGCAGCCTGAAGCACGGAGGAGTCTCCGACTCCAGGGGAGCTCACCTTAGCCTTCACAGCTGTCAAAATGGGAGGGCTAGGGAGCTCTACCCCTATCGGAGAAGCTCACCCCCTCCCCTTTGCCCGGGGAAGGGGATTCCGAGCCGCGGAACAGCTGTTCCTGTGGCTCTTACGTGTCTTCAGGGCGGACAGCTCACAGAGGAGCTGCCATCGGCGCCGTGATTCAAACCGGAAGCCAAGTCCACACATCTTAAAGTTGTTAAGACTGTGAAACATTGCCTGATGGTTAACTTAATTAAGCATCTTTTACAAAAGATCTATCATGGCAAGCAAAGTAAAAGTACATAGTTTCTACTTTAGGAGACCCCCACATCTCTGGTGACCAGTCCATTTGGCTCCCCTACTTAGTGGCATGAAAGTCTTGATCCTGGTTATTGCTCAGTTTCTTCTTCTCTCCTTGTAGCTCCTCTTTTTTATTTGAGTAGTTCCCTTGAGATCATAAATACAAGTAGTCCACAACTACAATTGAACTCAAAATTTCTGTTGGTAAGTGAGACTTTTATTAAGTGAGTTTTGCCCCATTTTACAACCTTTCTTGCTGCGGTTATTAAGTGGATCACTGCAGTTGGTAAGTTGGTAACCCAGTTGTTAAGTGAATCTGGCTTCTCCATTGACTTTGCTTGTCAGAAAGTCCCAAAAGGGGATCACATGACCCCGGGATGCTGCAATCGTCATAAATACGAGTCAGTTGCCAAATGTCTGAATTTTGATCACGTGATCATGGTGATGCTGCAAAGGTTGTAACTGTAAAAACCGGCCATAAATCACTTTTTTCAGTGCTGTTGTAACTTTGAATGGTCACTAGACAAAGTCAAGGATTATCTGTACTGTTCTGAACTGTAAAACAACTTTTTACAACTTTTGATGCAAAGGTAGAATGTGAGCATAGCAATCAAAGCAGCAGGTTTCAGCCCAACATTATTTCCATGGATGATATTGATGAATGGAAAATGAGAGCCTTGGACCAAATAATCCTTTGCTATTAACAGAAGCAGCAGTAGGAACAGAATACTGATTCTGTTGAGTGTAACATGGCTTTTTTCATGTTTTCATCCATTAAAGGAGGAAAGATGTGTATTCTCCAGGTAATGATCTAGGGTGACTTCTAAGAAAGCAAGAAAGTTTCTTGACAGAATTGACCTGAGAAAATGAGAAGCAGAAAATATATTGGGCCATCATAATAATTATCAATGGGCTCACTATCCATAATTGACTTGATATGGTGATTATGAAAGAAGATAGCATGCAGTAATGGTTTGTGACAATTTAGTAGTGACTCAAGAAAATGGATCCATTTTTGCATAGGAAGAAATTGAATTGGACAGAAAGCCTATTTAGGGTTGGTTCCCAAATACTCTTGTTTTCTTCACAGATATAAATTCCTGATTCCAGCTCTCAAAATGCATCTGATGCATTAGCGATTCTATTTTTATTTTGGTATTTTTGTAGCAAACACTATCAGGAATATAAGGTAAAAAAAACCCATATCTTTGCCTGTATCTTATCCTAAAATTTACACTTTTAAAAATTGGGAATGATCTTTTTTGTATAATCTTTACCAGAATTCTATCGACCTCTCATGAAAAAGTTCACAAGCAATGTTTATTTTCAAAACTTTCTATATGAGTTCATTAGTTTAAGTGCTTCTTCTGTTTCCCAGTGTTTTCTATAAAAATTTTTGCAGTTATTTATAATATTAATGAAGGCTTTAAATCTACAGGGGACATGATATCTTTTGAATAACACACCAAAGAATAATTTTAGGCTTCTTTGACAACTGTCATTTATTGACTACTCTGTAAAACAGCATTCTTGAACAATTTAATGATAAAAAAGGAAGAAAATTCATGTTAGGAATTTATGTCTCTGACAATAATCCTGGAGAGGATTATTCATAATGGAGAAGACCAGTGCTCTTTTTAGGGCAGGGGTCTCCAACCTTTGGAGAGGGGGGGGGCAGGCACCTCACATGCACATGCGCAAATGTGAATGTGGCCACACAGGCTGTGGACATGTGCACCACACAAACGGGGCTGTGACCATGCACGTGAAGCTCTCAGCGATGGCAGTGCCTATATGAGGTTTGTGGTGCCACCGCCATGCTCGCAGAGATGCTACCACCAGCATGAGGATTGCATTGCGGCCCACCTGCCACTTGCAACGCTGCCGTCCCCCACGCAAGATTTGTGGCAATGCTGCCTCCCGCACAATACTAGTGGCGCTGCCACCACCCGCACAACAGTCGCAGCAACAGTGGCACGGGGGGGTGAGTACGTGCACATGCATGTGCACTGCCCAACTACTCACGTGGCCCGGCAGCCAAGAGGCCACAGCCCGGTACTGGGCCGTGGCCCATAGATTGGGGACCTCTGTTTTAGGGGATGAAACATTATGGATGCAACCAAAACTAAAAATGAAAGACTAAAAGAATAACTTTTGGGTTGTTGTGCAAAAAACTACTTTTCCTTTCTAGCATTCTCCTATTGCAGGTTTTATAAAAAAATCTGTTCTATCATTTTTTAAGAAGAAAATAATAATTTGGAATATTGCCAGTGCTGGGACACTTTGGGAAAATCCCCAAAGTCCAAGCTAAAAACTTTTATGATCTATTGCTCAAATTTTCCATTTCTGCACTACAAAATTGATCCAGTTCAGAACACATTAGATCATTTTTTTTAAAAAAAAATGTTAACTATGATGTAACATGGGAGTTAGAGAAAAATGTTGCTCTCCTGGGTGTCTAGATGAATTCTGGGTAAAATTATTCATCCACTTGGTTCATGTTTACTTCTCATGGTGATGGGGCAAAGCCACCTATGAAAGATGCCTATGGAGATTCTCAGTCATCCAGGTCATTAGTGCTTTTTTAAAAAGGCAACTGGATTTTCTTCATTTTTCATTGAAGACATTTCGCTTCTCATCAAGAAGCTTCTTCAGTTCTGACTTGCAGTCATCTGGTCATTAGCACTTCCATTCTCCACCATTCAGTCAGCTTCTTGGATGAGAAATGAAACATCTTCAAACAAAAACAAAAAGAAGCCCAATTGTCTTTTGAAAAAGGACCTTGGGGACATCTGTGAAAGATTTAATCTTCAAGGGGAAGGAAATGAAATGGACCCTAACCCTAAAATCTTTTCATGGAATGCCTTTTATCTGAATGCTAAATGGTCAGATCTTTTAAAAAATATTTTTATTGCTTTGTAAGATAATAAGATAAATAAAATAGTAAGATAAAAAGAAAATGCTCACTAAGGGCAATAATAAATAACAATAAAAAAAGTAAAATAAAGCAAAGAAGAAAATTAAAAGGTAAAGATACAAAAAGAAATTAAAAACAAGAGATGAATACATATACTCATATCAAGGTATTCGAGTCTTCACAACAAACTAAACCTCGACCATATGGACTAATATTGATCAGATTCCCCACTGTTGGTAGAAGACTAATTGATAGGTAGCTAGTGTAAATATGTTTTCCATCCAAGATTATAAAACAGGTGCAATAGTGCCTTTCCAAAAGAGTAAGACAATCTTCTGAGCTGTTGTCCAAAACTTGATAGTTATTGTGCAAAACAAAAATGGTGTGTAGAATCTAAGTGCCATGGTGAGGAATTCTGGTGTGGGTGTGTGGGAATAAAAATCATAACTCCTATTACTAGTTCTTTTTCATAGCAATGATTCTGGGCTTGAGATGGTCTAGATATGGTGAAACTGGCTGAAACATCTTAGAATTGTAGTCCTAGCATATATGGCATATATACCATGTAGGAATTTGTCTGTCAAACAAACACAATGTCAAAGTGCAACACAAAATATTTGGCTGTGTGTAATCAAAGTCATCTTGGCAGAAGAAAAGGGACATGGGGAACCGGATGGAATGCAAAGTCAAATGAATATATGCATTTTTAATTATTTAACTCCTAATCTCCCAGTGACAGCTGGTGCAACAGCACTGTTCTATCCTAATCCGATGGCGCTTGCAGTTATATGTCTGATTGGTCTGAAGAAGTCAGCCACACTGATCATCTACCACTGGCATGACTAGAAGGTGCTGGATTGGTTAACCTGGTTATTCAAGGGATTTGCACAATACCTTGTGCCACAAAATAACCAATGGTTGTGTTTGTCAAGTCCCAGAGAAACAAGTTACGGTTAAATAAGGTGACCAACTTTTTTACAATGAAAAGGAGGACACAAATAAATTGAAGAAAAAAATATCATAAATAAAAGAAACATTTTATTCATTGCAACAATAATACAGACAACTTGCATGTGCAAAGTTTGCCAGCCGGGTGTTTTGGTGCGCTCAGCAGCAATTCCTATTGGCTTTCGAAAGCCAATAGCGGGAGTAGCACAGCTCATGCAAAAGTTGAAAAAAAAACATCAACAAAGGTGCTGGAACGCCATTCTGAGCGTTCTATGAGGAAAAAAAAGCCCTGCAGATTAGTCTTCAAATATAGAAAAGGAGGACATGTAGGAGGACACTTTTTGAGGGAGGACAGAACTTACAAAAGGAGGACTGTCCTCCCTAAAGGAGGACGGTTGGTCACCTTAGGTTAAAGCTAATTTGGCTTAGTTTTATACTTAAGAGCAGCCGCAAATCTTTCAGTGACTTGAAGGCCGTCTAAGGCACTGTCAAGAGAGACAAGTGACATCATGTGCATTGTGATGGCATCAGATAACACAAATGAAGAAATGTAAGTCATTTGTGTGACATCGCTGACCCAAGTTACATAATTCACACAAACCATATGGTAATGTCACAATGCATGTGACCTCATCATGGCTTGTTCCAGGTCACCAGGGCAGCTGAAGAGTGTTGTGCAATCCCAGCCCCTGATTCCTATGCAGTCCTCTCAGAATTGATTTTCTTGGTCCCTTAGGAAAGAAACACTCTCAACTCCATTTGTAGTGAAAAAGTTACTTTTACTAAAAGCCAAAGGGTTACAGTAGTAAAGCCAGATCTAAAGGTTTGTGAGCAAAGATTCCCTAGTTAACTTTATAGTTATCTCCCCATTGTCCAGTCATATTTGGAGAGGATATTTTGGTAACTGAGCCTGCAACAGTTGGGTAGATGGATAGGCATTGCATTCCATTCCCAGGTCTGCAGCCTTGGGATGTCTTGGGACAACAGAAAGATCGCTTTTGGTTTCCTCCTCGTCTTCCCACAGTCCTCCCCCATGCCTTATAGCAGACAGACATCTAGTGAAGCATAGGTATCAGCGAAGGCTGGAAGTTCTGATGCTTATGGTATTTGAACCATCGGAATTGATGAAACCTGTCTCAGTACAGGAATTGAAAGTTCCTTGTATCTGAAAATTGTCATGCATGAAAATTCTCCTGCCATGTTTGTGGTCACCCTTTATATTTGTCCATCTACCCACAACTGATGTACAGCTGAGGTTGTGGATTTATATACTACTTGCTGAGCTACAAGCAGCACTTTACATATGAAGAAGCTCACCAAGGGTCACAGTGGAGGGAACAGGGGTCTGAGGTCAGTAATTATTATTATTTAGTGTATGATGAGAACATGAGAGAAGAGAAGTAAACATATACACACAAGCAACATAATTATATACAAAACTTCTATGGGGGTATGGCAGTGACCTCATAACTGGATGTCCAATTCAGCTGCCCAGGCAATCACTTCTGGCATTGCTTCATGCAGATCTTCTAAGCAACCAGAGAATTCACATCATGGGCAATCTTGCATAATATGTTTAATAGTTTGCATATCAACATCACAAACACAACAAGGGGAATCTTTCCATCCCTACTGGTACAGGGCAGAGGCACTTTTTCCAGTATCACACCTAATTCTGTTCAATTTAGTCCAGACAGAGCGAACAAGTTAAAACCAGATGGTTTGGTAAAGGGATCGTTAATGGTCAGGCCATAAGAAGGTGCCTTAAACCGTTCCTCTCTCCAGGCATTCTCCGGGTTAAACTGGTAAATGTTAAATCAGTAATGCAAACTGCGGAATGCAGCAGTAGATGCCTGAATAAGGGTTCTTTGGTTGGGGGGAGTCCTTTGTTTTTCAGTCTTTCACTTACAAAGGGATTTCCATGGGTCTCCTGCCTGAAAAGGATGGGGAAGCACATTGCCAATGTTCCATCGTGCCCTTCAATTTCTGCACTTGAAGAGTTGTGGGGAAAGGAGAGGGTTGCACATACCACCTCTAGATCCCTCAATCTTGTTTTGAACTGCTCTTTTAAACAGAAATCACCATGCAGAGTTCGAATCGTAACTTTCTTTCTGAAAAACAAGTTCTTGGCTGCCAATCTAGACTCTCTTATATGCCTCCACCCTTTCAGAGACTTAGTTTTTGCCCCTGTCCAGATCAATATGAAGAAAGCTCATCCTAGGTTTGGTGGTTCCTGGGCAGAACCTGTGCAAGGCTTTCAACTGTCTTGTCGTGAGCCCAATTTGTGAAAAAGAAAATGTTGGTGGAGGGATGAGGGACGCAGAGGAACGAAATTCGCCTGTGCCAATGGAAAACTGGAATCTGCCCATAGATGACTGAGGGCCAACTCATGCAACCATCTGGTAACTGCCGGAAAAGTCTGCCCATGTTGGATCCCTGCTTGTGGGGAGCCACTCTCATATATTCATCTCCATATGCAGGGTTCAGCTTCTCTCCCTCCTCCCCTTTATTTTTTTGGCAAAATATGCGCAAAAGGCAACATACAGATAAACTATTTGTGAGGATTCAAAACACTTCTTGAAATATTCTCCATAGCCCTGTAGTGTTGCAGATAAAGGGCTGAAGCAGAGAGATTCAGGGCAAAGAAAGCCCTGGGTGGGGCCAGATCTCAAAGTGGAGGGGGCAGTATTCTTTTTCTCTTTTGGAACAATCCCATTTTTTCCCTCTAGAGAATCTGTATGTAAATTTCTATATGCCCACTAGATGGCAGCAAATAGGTGGAAATGAGAGTATTTCGCTGCCTTCTAGTGGGCGCCTGGAATACTACAGACCAGATCCTATTGTCCCTTCTGATGTCTCCTTTCTTTTTTCTATTAGCAGTGGTTTAAGACAGGAGAGCCTGTTTTGAGAATCCTAACCATTATTTTTTTTTGCTACTATCACTTCATTGTGCTTTACAGCCCTCTCTAAGCAATTTACAGAGCATACTGCCTCCAACAATCTGGGTCCTCATTTTATCAACCTCAGAAGGATGGAAAGCGGGGTCAACCTTGAGCCAGTCAGAATCGAACCCCTGGCAGTGAGCAATTAGTTAGCCTGTAAAACTGCATTCTAAGCACTGCATCACCATGGCTCATATTGATTGATTAGTTACATTTTCTCATTAGAACGAGATATATTTCTCTTTTAAATGAGAGCAATGTTAGGGTGGAGGAGATTATGAATATGACAAATGTAATGTGTACCTTATTCCTAACCATGCTTACTCCATGGCGAAGCCTGCTTTTGGGAAGTCTAGACAAAATGAAGACTTCTAAATTTTGGATTAGGAAATTGATGGATTCAAACATTACCTTTTAAGTTAAACTCACATAGATAAAGCTTCTAGAAAATCTGTGTGCTTCTTTTCTTGCCCCAACTTCCCATCTGAAATGCGGGGACAATTTAATATAGATCTGTATTGATTGAAGATTAGATTTTAAAAACTGCATAATTTATTTTATATTTATGATGTTCTATAAACATTGCTCCTAGCCATTGGAATGAAACTAGGTTAACTCCACAGCAAGTAGAGGAATTTACATATAGTGGATGCCTTCCAATAGCACACTGGATGGGTTTGCTGAATTGAACCTAATTGACTGAGTACAAAATCATATATTGATCACCATTGGCTGATCCTCACAGCACATTTAATGTATTGTGGGAATGCAAGCAAGTCTTTCTAAATCACACCATTCTAGTCTAGGGTAGGAACAGAAGAAAGCCATGTTTCTTCTTTTTCCATTTTGAAAAATGGCTGACCACAATTATTGCTGTGTGTCCATTTTCTGAAAGAAGTTCCCAATGTATCAAACATTGAATCTTTAAAAAGAGAGAGAGAGAGAGAAAGGGAAAGGGAAACATCTGGGTAGTGGTGAACAAACTGAGATCTTGCCATGCTAAATGGAGAGGGGAACTAAGGATACAACCAACATGTTGCCACAACATTGCCTAATGTTGTGTAGTAGGAGTGTATGAACCAAATCAACGATTTAATCTGAAAGTGATTCAGTTGAATCTCTGAACTAAACAGGGTTTTTGAACTGAATTGGAAAATTGATTCAGGTTGTTGACTTGGAGGCCTCCAAATCTATTTGGACAATTTGGGTACATGCACAAAACTTTTATTTTTTATTTTTTAAAAGATGATATAGAAGACTGAGTCAAATTAACATAATCCGGCTATTCAGCTCAGAGGTACAAACTGATTTTCCTATCTGAGCTGGAAATCTGAACTGGTTCAGACATCTGAATATGATCAACTAGATTTTCGAGATTCAAATGTATTTTATAGTGTAAAAAGTTAAAGCAATAGGCAATGATGGCTGATTTGGAAAGTTATCCAAATGAATAGAAGTCTGTTTCCCATTTTCATTTCCTTAATGTATGGGGGACAAGGAAGTAGGCAACCTGTAGGCTTCTTTTGACAGCCTATTAAGGTTATCTCTAGTTATGATTGTTTGTAACTGAAATAATAGTTTTCTACAACTGTCAGATAAGCTTGAAACTGTCAGATAAGGTTGAAAACTATAATGTAGTTCCCATATCATACAAAAAGCTAATCAATAAATGTCTATGGAGATTCTCAGTCATCCAGGTGATGGTTGTCTCAAAGATGTTTTTTCAAGAGGCAACTGGACTTTCTTGTTTTTCTTTGAAGACATTTCACTGCTCATTCAAGAAACTTCTTCAGCTCAGAACTGAAGCTTCTTGGATGAGAAGTGAAACGTCTTCAAAGAAAAACAAGAAAGTCCAGTTGCCTTTGGAAAAAGCACCTTTGAGCTAATCAATAAATCTTCAAACTTATTCCTCAAACTGGCTCTGCACACAAATGTGATGAAGCCTTACCAGTTTTATGGTTCTCAACCCCAAAGGTGCTTTTTCAAAAGGGAACTGGACTTTCTTAGATGGTTCTCAGTCTTCTGAAGAACTGGACTTCTTGAAGAAGAACTTGAAGAAAATTATCTTAGGTTTATCTAAAGCTTGATATGTAGAGCTGGAGATGAGATAAATGTTGACTTTTCTGAGATGTCTTTCTGCTGCAGGTTTAGATGTGAAAATAATTATGTCTGTCTCTATTCCTGGCTTCATTGAATGCTATTGACTACCACCTGGAAACAGATGAGTGGTTGTGAAAGGCAAACTGTGGCTACACGCGCTGACTAGGATACATTCCAGAATGAAGCAAGTTTTTTATTGTTCCACACAGGGAAACTCTGCTGCAGGAGGACAAAGCTTTGGTGGCATAGAAATTATTCCATCACATTGTCTAAAAACAGATCTTCCATGTATAGTTCATGTCTGAATGTGATCTCTCCATTTCACAATGATACAAACTCATCTGAAATATATATATCAGTGGCACAGAAAATAAAATCAAAGCTGGTCCTGCAACATCTGAGGTGAAGGGCATTAAACACTGGAGTGAAGTTGAGGCAGATTTTGTGTGAATGTTGGGAAAAAAACTTCCAGTGGAAGAGCAGCACGACAACAGAACAGAGGAGGTGGTAGGTTCTTCCTTGCTGGAGGTGTCAAGCAGAGACCAGAGATCCATCTGTTGGGGGATTGTTGCTCTGAGCAAAGGATTGGACTTGCTGGTCTAAGTCGCTCCTCCTCGTCATTTTAGGATTCCATGCAGAAGATATTTTATGAGCACAAATTGGTTGCCTGTGTATCTGCTCAGAAAGGAGCCTGGGAGGGGGGTCCCATTTCATCCTAGCATCTGATGCCTCTAGGCTGTAAGTTGTCAAAGTGAGCTGTGCATACCAATTTTGAAGCATGGAAGGGAAGAGGGTTGAAGTTAAGCTAGAGGGTGGAAGGATAAAATCTCCTGCTTTCTCCTGCAGAGGATGGCTGCTACTCCACCAGCTTCTCCTCCCTCCTCCCTCCTCCCTCCGGGGCCAGGTAAGGGCAGGGCTGGGTGGTGGATAAGCCCCTGAGAGTTCCTGGCAAGGATCTGGAGGAGAATTAGTCACTCTGGCAAGGCAGGAGTGGAGATGGACTGGGGAGGAGATGGGCAGACAGAAGAGTGGATTTCTGCTTGAGTGGTTATTATACTGTCGATTTGAAGAGACAGATGACGGTAGTGGCAGAGGAGGCAATAATTGAAAGCACCATGAAACATTAATGAATGCCCAGGGACTGGATCAGGAGTTGTTAAAGCTCACTTCTCCCGAGTCATTTCTCTCTTTCTCTCTTTTTAAAATCAAAATTGCTCCACTGCCCTCTAGGCAAGGAATGTCTCTTCTCTTTAAAAGTTTGGAAAAGCTGGAAGGAGTCTTACTTTGGTAGACGATGGTTTTCCTTCTCTCAGTCCATTTCTGGGCAATTTCCCTCTTTGCAAGGCAGGACTGCCTTCCCCATACTGGAGGCGAAAAGTTTTAAAATCAACCTAGGGAGAACTCTGCCTTTGTTCTTGGATTGTTTAAGGCAATTTGCCTCTGCCTCTCTTTACCAGACCCATGTGACAATTTTGTGCCAGTCTGAAAGCAGTTCCAGGTCTCTTTGATCCTATGACAGTCTTGGCAATTTGGGCTGATTGATCTTCAGCTCAGCTACCATGTAGTTCAGGGGTCTTCAAACTTGGCCCTTTTATGACTTGTGGACTTCAACTCCCAGAATTCCTCAGCCAGGCATGCTGGCTGAGGAATTTTGGGAGTTGAAGTCCACAAGTCATAAAAGAGCCAAGTTTGAAGACCCCTGATGTAGTTGAAAGCACAGTGGAGCCTGGATTTTCCTTGGATTTGGGGCAGGATAATGTCTGTAACAATATTGGAGGGAGCTCCTATCTCACCCCACTTCCCAGCTCTTGGGTTTTGACTGCTCCAGCAGGTCCCTCATTGGGATTGGTTAACATGACAGCTCTACACCAAAACCATTCAGGTTTGTTTGTTTTAATCTGAGCAGACGAGTGTTCATAACATGAAGTTAGGATGTAGATGAAAGGGGTGTTAGCAGGATGTTGAAGTTGACAGTACTATAGTGAGGACAACCATTGCTTTGGGGAATAAAAGCCATAGTGGTGCGGTTGAGGGAACTGGTCTCTTTCTAATGTCTTTCAGTTTGTTACAGCACAGCCGGGACCTCCTTATGGCTTTTATGAGAGTTATGTGGAGAAGACTTTGGGAGAGTGGACCAAGAGATGCTGCCAAGAGACCCATCAGATAAGAGACAGCATAGCCCCAAACTGAATAGTGGGAGGGAGAAAAGGCTCTGAAGAGACCCTCACTAGTTTATCCAGCAGTAAAGGACATGGGTGGGGTGGGGTGGGGTGGGGTGAGGATTGTACTTTCACACTTGCAAGTTTGATATCAGCCTCATAGGGTAAACCAGATAAGAATCACTACCAGATATGCAAATTCTACTTTATTGTAAAGCCACATTGACAGAATCTTGCAAGTCTGACAATACAATCCTTCCTTCTCACTCCCTGGTGTCCTGACTTAGGACTGCTTTTGACATACATTTGGGATGCTTCTGGATCAGCTTTAAGTGTGTGTGATCATTTGAAAGATGAAAGAGCCATTTATTTCTGCTGTTTTAATAAACTAAGCATCAAAATGGATGCCTGGGTAATATGGCAATGTAACAAGTTTGTAGTTAACCCTGATTGAAAATGTTAAGATGTTTTAAACACTGAACAAAATAAACCATGGATGGTGGAGAAGAGACAATGTTATTGATAGTGATATGTTAGCAGTGTTCCAATATTTGCCACAAAGAGGGAGTCAAGCTATTCTCCAAAGCATCTGAAGTTAGGACAAGAAGCAATGGATGGAAACCAATCAAGGAGAGAACTAATCCAGAAATAAGAAGACATTTCAGTTAGAAGTAGAACAGTTAGGACAATTAATCAGTGGAACAACTTGCCTCTAGAAGTTGTGGGTACTCCAACACTGGAGTCTTTTAAGAAGAGATTGGACAACCATTTGTTTGAAATGATATAGGGTCTCCTGCTTGAGAGGGGAATAATAATAATAATAATAATAATAATAATAATAATAATAATAATAATAATAATAATAATAATAATAATAATAATAATAATAATAATAATAATAATAATAATAGAGTTGGAAGGGACCTTGGAGGTCTTCTAGTCCAACCCCCTGCTCAGGCAAGAAACTCTATACCATTCCAGACAAATGGTTGTCCAGTCTCTTCTTAAAAACTTCCAGTGTTGGAGCATTCACAACTTCTGGAGGCAGGTTGTTCCATTGATTAATTGTTCTAACTGTCAGGAAATTTCTCCTTAGTTCTAGATTGCTTCTCTCCTTGATTAGTTTTCATCCATTGCTTCTTGTCTTGTCTTGTCTTTCAGATGTTTTGGAGAATAGCTTGACTCCCTCTTCTTTGTGGCAGCCCGTGAGATATTGGAACACTGCTATCATGTCACCCCCTAGTCCTTCTTTTCATTAAACTAGACATACCCAATTCCAGTGGTTGGGTTAGAAAAACCTCCAAGGTCCCTTCCAACTCTTGTTATTCTGTTATTCTGATTGGACTCAGATCAGTAGAATGTCCTTCAGATTAGATAGGCATAAGATAGCACTGAATTCCTGTTCTGAGATCCTCTATTCTTTCAGTATTTCTTTTATCCCAAGGTATTTTCTGAGATACAGTCTTCTCTCTGTAAAGTTGGGAAATGAAAAAACAGGGATATTACTATTTCATTTCTTTATCAGTGCCTGATTGATAGCTGCAGTGGCACAGAGACCATGGCAGCTGAATATATACCTGGAGTAATTTATGCTACAGAGTAGTGAATCTCCTCTGAAGATTTCCTTTCTCTCAGCTTTAGCAAGACAGGCCTTTACTGAAGTACAAGCTGAATTTTTGTATTCAAATAATAATGCTCTTCTATAATGGATGAGAACGGCTGTCCAGTTACGTGACTTCTTGTGGCTGGCTCCAGATGCCCCTTAGCGTGGTTCATTTAGTCATTCTCTAATTGCACAGATCAGTTGCTGGGCACAGATTTTTAGCAGCAAGGAAGCAAGGGCTTAGTCAATGGCTGGAGTAAATTTGGAGATATTTTGGCTCCTGAAGAGCAAAGTCAGTGAGAGTTGAATGTGCCCAATTATTGTGCATCATATTGAAAGCTGCCCAGAGCTGTTAAGGGAATGGGGGGCATGTAATTAAAATAAAATAAAATAAATCATGTTCAGTAAAAAAGATTACAAGTGACAGGCAGATGCTGGAGCCCTCTGTGTACTTAGAAACCATCTATTTAGCTAATATAGTATCCAGCTGATTTAACTCATAGAATAATAGAGTTGGAAGGGACCTTGGAGGTCGTCTAGTCCAACCCCTATACCATTTCAGATACCATTTCAGATAAATGGTTGTTCAGTCTCTTTTTGAAAGCCTCCAGTGATGGACCACCCACAACTTCTGAAGGCAAGCTGTTCTAATGGTTAGTTGCTCTCACCATTAAGATTTTTCTTAGTTCTAGGTTGCTTCTCTCCTTGGTTAGTTTCCATCCATTGTTTTTTGTCTTGCCTTTTGGTGCTTTGGAAAATAGTTTTACCCACACATGTCTTCCCTAGTCCTTCTTTTCACTAGACTAGACATATGGCTGGCTCAGGAATTTTGGGAGTTGAAGTCCATGAGTCATAAAAGAGCCAAGGTTGTCTACCCCTAGTCTAGACATACTAGACATTTCTCTCCCCCCCCTTTTTTCCAACCAGTTTTTATTTACAAGAATGAGAGTTTGCTTCTGAAACTTCAGTCAAAGGAAAGGAAATTTTTGAAGAAATGCTTAGGAGTGGGGAATCACGTTCTGTTTCCAAAGCAATGTCCTATCTTTCAACACACAATCACTTTTCAACTAGACTGCAGCCTCCTTGGCTTCCCTCCCTTCCCATTCCATCCACAAAAACTAGAGTTTTCCAAAGGAAATACATTAATTCCTAGCCAAAACTAATGGGAGAGATATGAAAAGGCACCATTCCTGGTCTATGGCAAGCAATTTCTGTGTTAAGGATGGACTGTATTTCTTCCCAATGTCCTAATCCATGAGTTGATTGTGCCCAATTAGTTATTTTTTTTAAAAAAAAATGTTGTTATTATAGAGATGGGACTTGCTCACCTTATAGCCCATTTACCTCTTTTCTCCCTTCCCATAAGACCACATATAATCCAATTGATTATAAATTCTGTAAATAAAAAAGCAACACTAATTTAAATGTATGCATGATTACACCGCTTCCAATTTTGTATGGAGTTTGCTTGATAAATGTTAATGTTCCAGAGAAACACATGCAGTCTTGATTCATCTCCAAATGCAAATAGAATAGAATAGAATAGAATAGAATAGAATAGAATAGAATAGAATAGAATAGAATAGAATAGAATAGAGCTGGTTGATTGTCCTCACTGTCAGGAAATTTCTCCTTAATTCCAGGTTGCTTCTCTCTTTGATCAGCTTCCAACCATTGTTTTTCGTCCTTCCCTCTGGTGCTCTGGTGAACAACTTGACCCCCTCTTTTTTGTGGCAGCCCCTCAGGAAGCATTTTATCAATGGCATGTACACATTGGTCATTTAAAGTGATGAAGGGAAGAAAAGACACATGCATGCTGGCTGGGGAATTCTGGGAGTTGACATCCACACATCTTAAAGTTGCCAAGTTTGGAAAACACTAATCTAGAGAATTGGAATATCTAGAGAGAAATTTAGAATCTACTCTTCCTTTATATAGAAATCTTCCTTTCTATATAAAGGAAGAAAGATTTTATGGAAAAGGACAGTGCTGTTTTAAGGTCTAAGCACTTGGGAAAAATTAGCTGGAGCCCTCTGCCTGAAAGGGGATACAGGCAGTTAATCTGCCATTGAAACATCCCATAATGGTCCTGGGTGATACAATTCATTGTCAGGCGCAATGATTCAGGACTATAGATTAAATTTTAGTCAAGGGGATTTATTGCTCAGGCCTAGTCAATTAGCATACAATGCTAAATTGGCAATAGATAAGGATTAACAGAATTCAAGAGGAGTTGAACTTAGAATGTTTGTGTGAATGTAACTACTCCAGGCTGATGACTTGTTTAATTCCTCCATCAACTCTGCCTGTTCTTCTCCTACATTCATTCTGCTAACATCCCTTGAGCATCCCTGATGGAAGGAGACAGAATTTTTTTTAAAATGTGGGAAAGAATAAATCTGTCTCAAAAGATCAACTTCTAAGGCCGGTTCAACTCCCAGCCAAGAGAGCTTTTTCCTTTGTTTCTTCCCTCAAAGTGAGGCTTGTTTCACTCGTTTCCTCCAGCAGCAGTCAGAGAACAATTGCCTCCGAGCCCCACTTGGCCTCTCTCCGCCACTGCTCAGGGCCTGTGATGGGAGAGTTCAAAAGCTCCATGGCCCAGAGGAGCATTTGAGGTTGGTTGTTCCAGCTGCAGCCCAATTATTTTTCCCCCTAATTTTATTTTATTTCTTCAAGGGCATAAGTTAGCCGGAGAGAAAAAGAGCCTTATTAAACCATTCTAGTCACATGGCACACTGCCGTATCATAAGCTATATCAAAAACTCCTTTTGGAGTTAAAGCCAAGCAACAAGCAGAGGGCTGTAATGCAGCAGGCTCTGGATGCCCCAGGAAGTGAAATGAGGGCTAAATCTACATCAGCTAGAAAACAACCAGTTTGGTATCAGGCTGGAAATGCTGGACTAGAGACCAAGAGACCTTGAATTCCAGTCCTCTCTTAAGCACAAAACTGGTGATTTTGAGCCAGTCCCTCCCTCTCATCCCAACCCAATTCACAAAGTCATTGTCTAGGGAAACATGGTTAGGCGTGAACAAGACAAGGCACCCACGACTATGTGCTTAAAGATCTGCCCCCTTTTTACATGCACCAGGAATTCAAAGACATGGCTGTGGCTACCATCTTGACTCTTTTGACCCTTCTCCTTGACGACACCCTTGAGTTCCCTATTTCTGCCATAATAATAATAATAATAATAATAATAATAATAATAATAATAATAATAATAATAATAATAATAATAATAATAATAATAATAATTTAATTTGTACCCCGCCCTTCTCCTCATAGGACTCAGGGCGGCTAACAGCCTCATAAAACCACAATACAATAATACAATAACATCTATATTAAAAGCCGAATTAAAAAGAAATATTTAAGAAGGCCAATCATTAAAATTATCCTTAAAATTACCCTTAAA
>NW_015386789.1:1284602-1313355 GCF_001527695.2 Protobothrops mucrosquamatus
CCCGCGCGGCCGCATTCTGGACCAGTTGAAGCCTCCGGGTGCTCCTCAAGGGAAAATTAATTCCATTTATGTCTCTCTGTGGCTACCTGAGATCACACATGTCTCCAGGAAGGCCTTTGTTAGAGATCCTTGCTTTGTTTTGCAACTTGTCAGCTTTCTGTTTGTATGCTTTCTTTAGTTGTTAGAACCTAAAGTGGGAGGAGCCATCAAAGACAGTGTCTAGAGGCATATTAGGGACTGTGGACGCCCATGTTTTCCTGGCAGGTTACTTTTTCTCTTCCCCCCCCCCCAGGATTTTCTTGGCTCTGCTTCCATTTTTATCTAATCAAAGTAGCTCCATGTAGCTTTTTCCAAAGAAAGGGCCACACACATTTCTCCTTTGCTCCCTAATCCCTCTGCAACAGCCATCAAGTCCTTCTTCCCCTTCCCTTTACGCTTCCCCCAGAGCTATTAACACATCACCAGCAGGTCCTCAAACCATAAATGGAGCCTGTGCAAAATATCCTCCCTGGCTTTATTAAAAATGCATTAGAGTTAACCCAGTTTGGGGAACAGAAGCAGTTATTTTGGCTGCCTTGGGAAGCCACTGTGCATCTTCTTCCTTTAACAACTGTTAAGTGAAGTTCTTCTCTTACTTAACTCTACATTAAGCACCAAAGTTAAAGCAATCTCTCACTCCCTGGATGCAGAATGGCTGATTTGGGCTCCAGAAGCCTTTAGGTTTGTGTTATGTTTCAGGTTTGGTGAGGCGAATGGTGCAAACAACAACTCTTTATTCAGTTAACAACAGAATCAGCCCTAACTGCTGCTTAACCAGTATTTATACAGCTCACCACTAGGTGGCAGCCAATAGAACTGAAGCAGTCTTTCCCGCTTAAAGACAAGCTAATTAACATGTAGACAGTCAGTCTGGAGCTTTAACAGGTGCAGCCGTTTGACCGTTTCTAACAGTTTCCAAGTAATTAACCTCAATACATAACACCCCTTTCCCCTAGATAGTTCATAATGACAAATACTGAACATAGTCCTATAAATATTTTGGTGGCCTTCTTGACTGTTCCCAGCATCTCGGCACTGCCGTAAGCCCCCGGTCTACTAGCTTGCCTGCCAGGCTGGGTAGACCTGAGTCTCTGTGGCTGGTTTGTCCGGGTAGACCGGAGCAAGTGTCCATAGGTGGAATGGTTTCCACCAGGCTGGAAATCGGAGCCAACTGCCAGGATTGCTCAGTGGGTGCAGTCTCTGTGTTTGGGGCCAACTCACTGTCTGCTAGTGCCCCTTCCCTGGGAGTCTCACCCTCGCTCAAAGACTCCAATGCACGGCTGCTGTCGGGCTCCCCCTGGATTTGGCTTTTGCGAGAGTCCTGAGCCAGCGGCTGGTTCGCTAGCCTCCTGCGCAGCTGGTCAATGTGCCTTCGTAGCACACGACCGTCTTCCAGGACCATTTCATAAGAGAGTGGCCCTGACACCTTACCAACCACAGTTACCACCCACAGTGCCCCTTGCCCGTAGTTCCGAGCCCAAACCTGGTCGCCAACTTGCAATCTCCTCGGTGGCATTGGCTGTGCTGATTCTGATGCAACTCGGTATGGATGCAGACGATCCAGCTTAGTGATTAAGCGATGGCCCCATCTTAATTCTTCTGGGTTTCTGCCCGTGGAAGTGCAGGGAATCATGTATTAGCAGAGTAAGAAGTCTGCTAGTCTATGCTGCCAGTTGCTGGTTACGATCCTTTTTAAGGATTCTTTAGTCGTTCGGACCATGCGTTCCGCTTGGCCGTTAGAGGCTGGGTGAAAAGGGGCCAAAGTGGTGTGCCTGATCATGTTAGGCCTTAAAAAGGACTGGAATTCTGCAGCGGTAAATTGAGACTCATTGTCTGAGACTATCACGTCGGGTAACCCGTGTGTGGCAAAGATCCTGCACAGTTCCTGGATGGTCCTGGCAGTAGTCATAGTTGGGACAGGTGCGACCTCTAACCACTTAGAGTGACTGTCCACCACAATGAGGAACAGCTGTCCCTGAAAGGGGCCTGCAAAATCGATGTGGATTCTTGACCACTGGGCTTGTGTGGTTTCCCATCGATGGATGGGGGCTTGCAGCATTTCTGGCCGGGATTGCTGGCAAATGTAGCAGCTGTGTACTTGGGCCTCAATATCTTTATATAACCCTGGCCACCGAGTGCCTTCATCCAGACTATTCCTGGATGTCCCTCATGCAGAGACTCTAGTACCCTGGGCCTTAAAAAGTGTGAAACTATGACCCGACTTCCCCACAAAATGCAGACTTTGTGGGCTGATAGCTCGTCCTTCCTCCTCGAGAAGCTCTGAAAATTAGGCCCCGGACTCAAGTCCGGCCATCCTGTGAGCACCCAATTCAACACGTGGCTCAGCGTCTTGTCCGAAGCTATTTCGGCAGCCATGTCCCTTGCATTAAGCAATTCCTGGATAGCCAGGATGCGAGCAGCTGGAGCGGGGTCTGGCTCTAATTGCGGCAGGGGCAGCCTACTAAGGCCATCCGCGTGGCCCATTTCCCTGTCCAGTTTGTGAATCAGACTGTAACTATAAGCTGAGAGAAAAATGGACCACTTCAGCATCCTAGGAGATAGAATCTGAGGTGTTTGTTTGCCCGTTGTGAACAGACCCAGAAGTGGCTTGTGGTCCATAAAGACCGTAAATGGACGACCATACAAATAGTCATGAAATTTCTTGACACCAGCCATACTGGCCAATGCCTCTTTATCTATTTGGGCATAGTTGCGTTCTGCCAAGGACAGAGTTCTTGAATAATAAGCTATGGGAGCTTGGCTCCTGTCAGCCATTAAATGGCTCAACACAGCCCCTACCCCATACGGAGATGCATTACAGGCAATGCAAATGGGTAGCTGTTCATTGAAATGCACCAGAACCGAGTTTGAAGACAGCAGTGATTTGACTGCTGAAAAACCTTTCTCGTGGATGCTGGTCCACTGCCACTGTGTATGTTTGTCCAAGAGCCGGTGTAACAGCTTTGCCACTGTGGCCTTGTTCAGGAGGAAGGCATGATAAAAACTGAGCAGGCCTAAAAATGCCTGGAGCTCCCCCTTTGTCTTAGGGTGTGGAGCCTGCTGAATTGCTTGAAGCTTGGATTCAGCCAGGTGAATGCCTGCGGCATCTATGTGGAAACCGATGAATTCGGTCAAAGCTACCCCAATTTTACATTTCTCCCATTTCAGTTTCAGGCCCGCTTCACGGAAACACTGAAGGACAGCCCTGAGCCATTCTGCCAATTTCTCTACTGACTCCCCAGCTATGAAGACGTCATTGAAATATGGACACATGCCTAGAATACCTTTGAGCGTGTGCTCCATCATGCCCTGGAAAAGTTCTGGGACGACACTGACCCCGAATTGTAGGTGCTTCACCCTGAAAGCTCCCCTGTGGGTAACTATAGTTTGAGCTTCTGCCGTGGCATCATCCACAGGCAGTTGCTGGTAGGCTTGAGCCAAATCCAATTTGGCGAATATGCAACCTCCCTGTGGTGACGCCAAAATGTGGCTGACTACAGGCACCAGATATGAATGTTGTTGAAGCACTCTATTAATAGTGCACTTATAATTCGCGCATATGCACACCTCACCGTTGGCCTTAAGTGGCGTAACTATGGGAGTCTCCCACCTGCTGCAATTACTGGCTGCAACACTCCTTGTTGCACGAGCTTGTCCAGCTCTGCATCGATTTTGGGTTTGAGGGCAAAAGGCACTCTCTGTTCTGTCCCAGCCTACGTCCATCTTTGTTGTGTCACAAAAACAAACCCCTCTTTAACAGTAGGCTGGGAAAACCAACCCCTTTTTATTTCAAAAACAGTCCTGATAAGTTTTCTCAAAAACAAAAACAACAGAATACTTTTCCAACAGATAATTGATTAAAAAAGCAAACAGCAGGAGTTAAACAAGACATTCATCGGTAAAACAAACAGACCATGATCCCTGGAAGTTCTTACAAATGGTTGCCTTCAGCAACCAGCACCACCCACACCTCCTCTTTTTATACAGCAGTTCCAAGGCGTTGCCTCTCAATGCCTTCTTCGTTTTCTCTGGAGTTGTCCCATTGACTGCTGCTGATTTACTCTTGCTAATTGCCTGCGTGTGCGAGCATCAATTAGAAAGTCCATCAGGTGTGAGTCGTCTGAGTCTGACTCAGTCCCCTCACACAGCTGAGCTTCATCAGGAACACGACTGGAGGGCCCAGGCTCTTCATCAAGCCGTGAGTCTTGTAATTTATCAGAGCCTCCCTCTGACCCTGATGGCCCTTCAAATGCCTCCTCCACCTCCTCCTCAGATTCCTCAGACTCAGCTGTTGGGAATACAGGCTGGCACAGAATCACGACACTCTACGAGGCTTGATCCTTACTGGGGTTATGGTAGGATCAAGGTGGAGGGTAATTGGAGGACCCTTGTACTTCCCTAAGTCATGGCTAAACACATCAGCAAACTCTTGGCAAACTAATGACAGGTCCGCTGTTTGCGTTCTGTGTATGCCAGTCACATGGATGCCCAATGCATCAAACCAGTATAGCCCGATGAGGCTTGTGTGATGGCCCTCAACTACTACGACATAGTAGTAGTTTGAAGTGCACTTTGAGTGTGGCTTCTCCTTTAACCGCTATGCGGGAGTTTTGGAAATCAGTTAATGGGAGATTCGACGGCTTGAGTTTAACTCGTTTGCCGCTGCGACTGCAAATATGGTTAAAAGTTCCTTGGGAAATTATAGACAGGACTGACCCTGTGTCTAGTTCCATGTTGCATGGGACTCCGTGAAGTTTGATTTTGAGTCTCAGCTTTTCCTTCATTGGGCGATGGGCACCTGTTCTAAACACGCTCCTCCTGCTGACACAAAAACCAACTCTGTGTTGCCCTGGGGCCCCGGTATCTTTCCTGGGAAATTCTCCTTGTGGACTGTTCCTCTGGCGACCTTTACAGATGGTGGCAATGTGGTCTTGTTTGCTGCATGCCCGGCACATTGCTTTGTGGAACCTGCACTCCGAACGTCTCCACAGCCCATACATCAAGTGAAGGGAACTTCCTTGTTGAGTGGCCGCTGAACCCTTGCTGGTGGCTTCTGCAGCAGATCAATTTCATTGTCTATGTCGGAGGCCTCGCCTCTTTATGCGTCCTCGTGGTGGACAGCTTCTGGGCAGGGAGCGTTCTTGGAGGGCCGTAAGGCTTTTATGGCTCCCCCTGTGGCTTCTTCAGCCATAATCTCCTTTAGAGTGTCTTGGAATGACAAGGACTCTTTCGCGAACAACTTCTGCTGAAGGTCCCTGTTCCTCAACCTGCACACCAAACGGTCTCTCAGTCTCTCTTCGAGGTCTGTGAAATTGCAGAGCCGGGACGCCTGTCGAAGAGTGGCTATGAACTCAGCAGCAGACTGGCCTGGTTGCTGCTCCCTTTGTTCGAAGGTGTGTCTCCAGGCAATGACTGAGAGCTTTGGCTCAAAATGTTCCTTGAGCATTTTCTTGAGCTCAGCGTAGGCAACCGATTCAAGCGTGGCTGGTGCAACCAGGTTTTCGGCAATATCGAATGTTGCCTGGCCACACAAGCACAGCAGCGTTGCAGCCTTTAAGCCGTCTTTGCTAACTTGGTTAGGTAGTTCTCCACTCACAAAATGTAAGAGCTCCACCTCTCGGGATGCGACATGCTGAAGTCTGACAATTTTCCAAGGTTGGCCATGATGAGTTGTCTCTGACCTCGCAATGCCTTGTGCTGCTAAGGCTTCTGTTGTTGGTCCTGGGGATGGGTCCATCAGGGCGTTGGCCTCCAGCGTTGCTTGCTGGCAGGCAGAGGAGGAAACATCGTTCCTACCGGGGCGCTGAGGCCTGGTCTTACCCCTAGTGACTTCTGGCTCTTTCTTTCTTCGCAGCACATCCCACCCTCATTGCCACTGTTATGTTTCAAGTTTGGTGAGGCATTGATGAGGCAAATGGTGCAAACAACAACTCTTTATTCAGTTAACAACAGAAGCAGCCCTAACTGCTGCTTGACCAGTATTTATACAGCTCACCACTAGGCAGCAGCCACTAGAATTGAAGCAGTCTTTCCCGCTTAAAGACAAGCTAATTAACATGTAGATAGTCAGTCTGGAGCTTTAACAGGTGTAGCCGTTTGACCATTTCCAACAGTTTCCAAGTAATTAACCTCAATACATAACAGTTTGAGTATCTGATCATTGTGCTTTTCAGTATGAACCAATATGCTCACCTGAATGAATGTTCTGGAGGTCACCCTTCCCCAAGTTTTGGTGGTGGAGATTTTGGCCAATTCCAAGTTCTGCATCCAAATGCATTAAAAAATATATTGAGTGCTGTTCAAAATATTGAAATAATATCTTTTTACTACCAGCAATTAAAGTGCACATAGGATGGAACAGATTTATGAATAAATGAATGGTTTGGACTGGGAATAGATTGATTTGCCTTTTTTTGTTCTGTTTCAGCACTGACAAGAAATGGGGTTGGAGTGGACAACCACTTGATATCTCCATTGATTACACTTCAATCAGGCTTAATCAAATAGGGCATGTTGTGTTTCTTATGTTAAGATACATCTTTCCTATCAGCTATTCAATTCAAGTTCCTTTCTTACGAGTTTTCTTATGTACTGCTATTCTTTCATAATAATCTAAGTCATGGGTTTTTGGGAGAATTAGCCTACAGCTGAAATGAAATTTCTGAGATGCACTTTTAGGGAAAATGTTAAATTAGTTTTCTTAACTTGAATTTTCTTACCAAGTTCAGATGGAGATTTATCTTATCTGGAGAAACCAGGGAGATTGTCAGAAAAATAATTGTACAGTGAAAGACAAGATATTAACATGTATCCCTTGCCCGCCGGTGGACAAACAAGTACAAGAACACCAAACTCCTTTCTCCTTTCAAAGAATTTTTAAACAAATTCAAATTAAATAAAGATTGATGGGAAGAGGAATGCAAAATCCTGCCAATACTGCCAATATTACTCCAAAATTTCTTATTTCCTAAGCCAGGTTTATAATTCCCTTTCATTCTGTTGGGTGTTTTAGAGATATTTCCACTTTGCTTGCTTTGTTATCACAGAATAGGGACACGTGTCCCAATGGCTGTTCTTTTTATTTTTATATCACTTTCTCCTATTGCCTTTTCAAAGGAACATGACTGTCACTTTCGTGAACCCTGATTTAATCAAAAAATGATGGACATTTTAAAATACCTTTATTATTGCAGTTTTCCTTATTGATGGGTACCATCTTAAAATCTCCATAGAATCTGGAAAGATTTATGATCCCTGCAGGGTTGTAAGGTGTTCAACCTAGCTCAGTGCAAGGATCCCCAATTTTTGGAGACTAATGGACACATTTAAGATTTTGAGAGCACTCTTATGGGTAACTTTGGAGTTGTGGCCTCAATCAATCCGCCAGTCTCCATGATGAGATCTAGACACGGTGCTGTGATTTGTCATTCTCTAGCACAAGGTCTGAAGATGGGATGGAGGAAAAGACATGGAACTGTGAATCTCTCTTGGACCTAGACCCAACATCAGGATTTATGCCTTAATTTTGCTGCTTCTTTGTAACTGACTCTTCTTGGAAATTATAGTGTGTAAAAATACATTAAAGGAAAAGGTTTCCCCTGTCCAGTTGTTTCTGACTCTAGAGGGCAGTGCTCATCTCTGTTTCTTAGCTGAGGGAGCCAGAGTTGTCCAAAGATGGGCTTTGTGGTTATATGGCCAGCATGACTATATGCCAAGGCGCATGGAATGCTGTTACCTTCCCACTGAAGTGGTACCTATTTATCTACTTGCATTTGCATGCTTTTGAACTGCTAGGTTGGCACGAGCTGAGGCAGGGACAGGAGCTCACCCCGTCATGCAGTGCATGGGTCTCGAACTGCTGACCTTCTGGTGGGAAAACCCAGGGTCTTAATCACTACACCACTGCATCGCCTAAAAATGCATTACCTTTGTGCCTAAAAGTTGCTATCCTCTTCTGCAGTTCTCCTCTCAAAAGCAGTTTGGTTGTCTTGCTATGGCATGGTTCCTATTTATTTCCTTGGCACAGTGCCCAAGGATGCCAGCAGAGAAGTTTGCATTATTCTGCAAGCAACTGACAGAATTTTTTCTGCTCGCTCACGACACGTCTCAACATCAGGCAGCTCTGTGGGAGTGCACAACATCCACCAGTCGTGAGTCAGCAGGACGACTCATGATAAATCCTAGATTCTATTGCATTTTCTTTCCTCCTCCTCCTCCTCCTCCTCCTCCTCCTCCTCCTCCTCCTTGTTTGGGAAATTGGGCTGAGATAGGCAGTGTAGGCTCAGGAAGGACATGATGGAAGGAGCTACCCTGTCTTGGAGAGCTGCTGTTCCTCATGGTTTATGTCATTGATGGTTTGGTTATGAGTCCTTTTTATACCCTCCAACTGCAGTTTTGATGTCTGACTGATGAGAGCTTGTAGCTCCTGGAAAACAAGAGGAAGACTTCACCATTCTTGTTGGAGAAAATTAAACCTGCCTCTTAGCTATCATTATTCTATGTTATATTACTGTAATTAGCTCTACTTATTTTTAAAAACTATTTTAGGTAACAATATATGGAATAGCACTTGGCATCTGAGACCATGAGTAGGGAGTCCTAATTTCAGATCTTTGTTTGGTTCTAAAACAGTTGGTTTCATAGTTCATGCTAAGTCATAGCATGTTGTAATCAAAGTTTATTGCATGTGCAATAGTTCACATATAATGCTAAGTCACCAACCATGGGATCATAAACTAAAACAAGTAAACAACATTATAGCTTAGGGCATGCTGGCTAGGAAATTCTGGGAGTTGAAATCCATACATCTTAAAGTTGCCAATGCTGAGAAATGCTGGCTTAGGGTAAAATGTGGACTTCGTCAGTGAATTAACTAGAATTGAGTTACTGTAAAATAATGGGGGAGCTCCATACATCATATATATCTCTTGGACAAAATAAAAACTATGAACTAAGCCAGAAAGCTACAATCCTTAATCTGAAAGACCTGCTCTGAAATGCAAAATGTGTGAGTACTGATTTTGTTTGGAGCAATTATTCTTTTCCTGTATGAAATGCTTACCCATGGTTAAATGCACCAGAGTTTGCTATGCTCACCCTGTTTTCTGGATTAATCGAGTTGTAACCACAGAGTCCAGTTTTGCATAGGATGCAAAGCTAAAGTGAGTCTGTTAGGTGAATCCAACCACTCAATGGTCAGAGTCTCTTTCTTGATTAAATTTTCATGAATTGGCATTCTAGTTTGTGGTCCATGTCAAACGTTCTGCTTGAATTAAGCCTTAGAAGCATAGTTAAAGGAACCTCTTAATCCTGCAGTCATTAAGCAAAGAAGATTCATATCTTTACAAATGTCCCTCCTCACCTTCCCATTGAACAAAAGGAGAGGGCTTGAAAAATGAGAAATGTCATTTGTGTGCCACCAACTCAGCTAATTGTAGACAGATGACACCGTTATAACCTTGCCCACTGAAGCAGAATAACCACCTTATTTCTATGGGACATTTCCCGTGGCGATTGGGATAATGGGACATGTCTGTCTATGCTTTCACCTGCAGTGGCTCAAGCAGGATGAAAGCTCACCTGTCCGCTTTTGACAAGAAGCAGTGAGATTGTGACCTGAGAGAGGTCAGCTGGGTCTGCTTTGCTTCCTTCCTGCCAAGTTCCCTTCCTGAACTACTTATGATTGATTGTTGTCTCGGCAGGCCTGGCAACCACAGAATACGGTCAAACTCTTTCAAGCGGCGTGAAGCCACCTGCAAAGCCCAAGCAGTGAGATGTGAACAATTAACCCTTCTGCATGGAAAACGTGACTTTGACATGCTTGTCGGCTGCCCCAGGACTGGACTGGCTCCCGGGGAGGGTGGGAGGCTTTTGAAAAGTAGTCATGCTGGGATCGAAGCAAAGAATGGTCAGGTCACCAAAGGTTGTTCCTTGAAATGGTTGCAATTTGTTCATTGACTAGACCCTGGCTGGATCCAACCAGCTTTGTGAGAGGATAGCCACAAATAGGCATTTTGTTTGTGCATCAGAAGGTGATGAACTATGATGTTTAACCCCAGTCAAAAGGCTTGGTTGGGTAAGGGAGGCTGCTACATATTGGCAGGCAGCAGAAAGGACCCCCTTAATGAATCTGTTTCTTTGTTATCTGTTAATCCAGCGGTCTTCAACCTTTCCAGCTTTGCAGATGGCTTGGGGGGGGGGAAAGAGAGGGGATGGTTCCATGTGCCCATCACTCACACAAATGAAGCTGTGCATGCACTCGCCTCCCTGCTGCCCATGCAAGTGGAACTGTGCACATGTGCATTGCTTCTGCAGCTCGGTTCTGAATGGACCATGGCCCAATAGTGGGCCACAGCCCAGGGATTGGGGACCCCTGTATTAATCCATGTCAAGAGATCTCCTTTTCTTTAAGAAAGTAGGTTCAGAGCCACTATTATGGCTCCTAATTATCCCTTGCTATTATGAGGGCGATGTCTCTATAGCAGGGGTCCCCAACCTTGGCAACTTTAAGATCTGTGGACTTCAACTTCCAGAATTCCCCAGCCAGAATTCTGGGAGTTGATCCCCAGGTCTTAAAGTTGCCACGGTTGGGGACCCTTGCTCTATAGCATAGCAGATCTTACATCTTAGGTTCAGTATTCATACCTATAACCATAGGAATAGGCTCTGCTGCTTGAACCAGGGATTGGAATAGAAGACCTCCAAGGTCCCTTCCAACTCTGTTATTCTGCTATCTGTTAAGCGTAATACTAATCAAACTTAGCACTTCAAGTAGTGTGTGATAAAGGTTGTGGCTCCTTATTGTGCCACCCAAACAGTGGCTTGTGGACTTTATGTAATGTGAATTTCTTCTTTGCTTTACATAATGAGAACTAGTGCTTTGCTTAGCTGAGAATGGACTTCTGAGACTCCTCAGAAGCCCACTTTCTCAAATGAAAGGATGCAGCCATTCTGCTGGCGAGAAGCAGAGATGCCGTAATGCTTCACAAAGGGAGTTTTGTGTGAAAAGTTGGAGGGAAAGTCTTTGTGAAAAGTTGCTTTCAGCCAGGAGAGGAAAGTAGTGAAAGCCACACAGAATGTCTATCTAATTTTGATTTGAGAGAAAAGGCATGCTCTTAATGAGATAAAGTGTTCTTTATCTTTAACTTTACTTCCAAGCTATTCATTATCAATTGATCCACATACAATTCTGCCCCCTCCTTCCAACACATGAAACAAAGCTTCCCTTGGAACCAATTCTAACCATTCAGGAATTGTATAAAAAGCTGGTTCGTGTTTTGACAGTATATAGCCAACACTATCAAGACAATGCAGAGTGAGGGTGCTGCTTTGACAGCCAGTGTTATCCTCACTGAGTAGGTGAATGTTTTGTGTTATTCATAGCAATTCCTGAAAACCAAGGGTTATATGATAATTTCTATGAAAATTTCCCCTTCATTTTGCAATAGCCCTAATTCCAAATTCGGTTGCAAGATCTGAGCTTTCAGACCGCTATGCAGGAGCTGCCAATTTTGCAACCCTGAGAAGGTGAAGCTTATAAGCCAAATGAGCTTGGATAAATTTGCAGCCTAAAATTTTGTTTAAAGCAGTAAAGTAGCTAGGACAGACAATGGAAAGTAGGGAATGCAACAGTTATTTGTGATAAAAAGATATGGAGGTCCGCTGTTTTGCTCCCTATTTATTTAATGCCAAGGTTGGTACTGAAAAAGATGCAGGAGCTATTTCTCCTCAAACAAGGAGCCATCCTGCAAAGTAGAGCAAGGAGCTTAGATTTTAATGTTATACGAAAGACCAAAGACAACAATGACAGAAGAAAAAAACCAGTGATTATGCAGTGAAGAAAGAAAGTCTAGACATATTATGGTGATTAAAATAAAATTTTGATTGATTATGTGCCATCAGGTTGTTGTATACTCTTAGTGACCATATAGATAAGTGGTCCCCAACATTTTTGGCACCAGGGACCAGTTTTATAGAAGACAATTTTTCCATGGCCGGGGGGGGGGGGGAGGAGAAGTGTGTGACTTAGATCTTGCTCATGCACAGTTTTGCTCACCAGCTGTTCGCCTCCAGCTGTGCGGCCCAGTTTCTAACAGACCATGGACCATAGACTATCCCTGACATAGATCGATTTTCTCCATGATAAAATAAACTAAGGTGGCAAAAGAAAAACAAAATTAACAGAAAAAGAACCTTATCAAAGCTACAGATAACAATATAAAGTTAATTCTTAGCCTTATTATTTATTTGTATCCTGCCTTTATTATTATACTCACAAATAACTCCAGGCAGCGAATATATCCAACATGCCTTCCTCTTTCTATTTTCCCCACAACAACAACCCGGCGAGGTAGTTGGGCTGAAAGAGAGGGATTGACCCAAAGTCACCCAGCTGGCTTTTATAATTAAGGTAGGACTTGAACTCATGGTTTCTAGCCTGGTGCCTTCACCACTAGACCAAACTGTCTCATCAAAAAGACTTGTTAAATATAGACCATATAGTAACATATCACACCATTATTTCATTTTTAGAATACAGGAGACATTTTTAAAATAGATGGTCAACTCACTCTCAGCTCCATTCCATAAAATCGGGAGAATAAATTCCTTTCTAGTTATATAGAATGATCCAATTTGCCATGGCTCTATCAACAGAGTCAAATGTGTTGATGAAATAACAAATTCCATATTTTAGAAAATATAATTCAACATCACATTAAAGGCCTTACCTATAATATTTCTTCCCAGAATTGTATTGACTTGTATAGTGATCTGAAACCAAAACAAGGCTATAACCAGGCTAGGTCATATCATATGAGTTAAAGAACCGGTTTTTAAAATGCCAACATGAGAACTTTCACTTTTGAGCAGTCTCATAAACACAAAACTATATTTTCTGAAAAAAAAATTTCATTTTAAAACCATTAGTATAGTTCATTCTTCAAAACACCTGGCCCACTGATTCTCCAGAACTGGATACTCCAGGTCTTCAAAGTCCAATTCAGATTTGTTACTAATTTCTGTTTGACCTTTAAAGTCTTTATAAAATTGAATTGTTGATTTCCATTCAAGTGCAGCACCCTTTAAAAAGGCACTTAAAATCCTAAAACTGAATGTACGTTGGAAGCTGCTAGACTAGAGCATCTGAGCCATGTTATTTAATTCATACATCTTTCAATTGTATATATTGTCAAAGGAATATCGTATGAAAGTTTTGCTTAACAGTCAACCTGTCAAAACCTCTGAAACAACATTAGAAATTACCTGATTTAAATGTTGGTCCTGTGTTTAGCCCAAGCGTTCCAATAAAACATCTTCCCTGCTATTTTTAAATGCGAGTATGCCACAGCATCAATTTCTCATGTGGTTCAGGATCAAAAAAATAACCACTTGCCCATTAGCAATGGACTGGAAGCTTTGATGCTCTCAGAGCTTGGGGCCCTGGAGCTTTTCTGCTAGCTCTTAAGTCTGTTTCTGTTTTTCCCTCTTCCTTTTCAGCTTTGGAAATGGCCTAGCTGTTGTTAGGAGGTGACTGATGCTAACTCTACTGGTTTTTCTTGTGCAGAGGAGGTTAATTGCATTTCATGCCTGGAGGCACAGGATAATCATTGTCACACAAACCTGCCAGGATTTTTTTTTTTTTGGCCAAGGCTTAGCTTTTTTGCAATGGGCAGAGAAGTGTGGCATCTCAATGCCCTTGGTGCACACGAGGTACTTGGCACCACTGGAATGGGACAACGTGCAAGCTGGTTGTGGCAAGCTGGCTGTGTTGAGATGGCCATGGCAAGTTGGCTGCAGTGAGATTTCCTAGACCTGGCACCACGGTACTGGATCCCTTCTACTAGTCTGATGTAATCTCCTGAGGCTCTCTCTCTTGAAGTAAGATGAGTAATATTGATGACGAAGAGAGAGGGGTTGCAGGACAGTGGGGAAACATCTATCTGTCCAGACTCCAGAAAGATGATGATGATGATGATGATGACAACAGACTTGGAAGGGACTTCTATTCCAACCCCCTGCTCAGGCAGGAAACCCTATACCATTTCAGACAGATGGCTGTCAAGTCCCTTCTTAAAAACTTCCAGTGTTGGAGCATTCACAGCTTTTGGAGGCAGGTTGTTCCACTGATGAATTGTTTTAACTGTCAGAAAATTTCTCCTTAGTTCTCGGTTGATTCTCTCTTTGATTAGTTTCCATCCTTTGCTTCTTGTCCTGCCTTCAGGTGCTTTGGAGAATAGCTTGGTTCCCTCTTCTTTGTGGCAAACCGTGAGATATTGAAAGACTGCTATCATGCCACCCCTAGTCCTTTTAATTAAACTAGAGATACCCAATTCCAGCAACCGTTCCTTATATATTTTAGCCTCCAGTCTCCTAATTATCTTTGTTGCTCTTCTCTGTACTCTTTCTAGAGTCTCAACATCTTTTTTACATTGTAGTGACCAAAACTGAATGCAGTATTCCAAATGTGGTCTTACCAAGGCATTATAAAGTGGTATTAACACTTCACGTGATCTTGATTCTATCCCTCTGTTAATGCAGCCTAGCACTGTGTTGGCTTTTTTGGCAGCTGCAGCACATTGCTGGCTCTTATTTAAGGAATTGTCCACTAGGACTCTGAGATCCCTCTCACAGTTAGTACTATTTTTCAGATAGTGTATGATATAACTTGGAATACTATTTAGGCAATGAAAAGTCAACATCTTGATGAAAACTCCATAAAATTTCAACTGAGAATGCATGACAAGCCCAGGATGACACCATCATTTAATGAGATGTGACAAGGTTGGCCTTGTTTAAATATTAATGACAAAATTATTTGGGAGGTTGGTTCATAGATGGGGTGTAGTTTTGTTTTCTGACTGCTTTGGGGTTCATGATGTTAAAAGCAAAATCTAACAATATGATAATGAAGGAAATTTGGAAATCTCCTAGGCCAGGATATGATTTTAAGAGCTTGCTGAAACAGTAAATCCATCCTTTTCTGCAATTATACCCCAGCATGGGATTGCTTGGACTCCTTCAACAATGGAGGAAGATCATCATAATGTATGTTTTCACTAGTCCCAGTTTCTTGTAATACTCACTATGAAATTGAGGTATGTAGAAATGGATGGCCATCACAGTCAAGGACTGGTAAGTGAGCTTTGCATAACAGAAAATCAAGAACCACAAGTACTAGTGGAAAAATGGATCTGGACTTTAAAACCAAGCCACAGTTTCAAAGATGTTTATGGTTTTTGTTTTTTTAAAAAAAAGATTTTTAAGATATGCTTTTTCCGCATTTCCAGTCCTGCAAAAGAAAGAGGCCTGCTTTGTTGCTTATAGAGTTATGCTAGATCTAGTACTATGGATCAGTTGAAATAGCAAATTGCTAACCAACAGTTGTCAGAGCTTCCCTGAGGAGAATGGTCCTTCTTGTATATAAGAACTCTTCTGTCCCTACAAAACACAATTAATAGTGGTTGATGTGGCACACATTTTCTTTCTGTCATTGGAGAAATAGGCACTGAATCAAATCAACAGGATTTTCTTGTCTCCCATCTAACTCAGAAAAAGGCAGTGATATCTCCGGAATTCAAGTCAGTTGGAGGAAAATCTTGAAATAAGTCCCTGGAGAAGGATAATCATCTGCAACTAGTTGATTGAGACCTCACTGATAACGTGAAAAAATTAGAATATTTTCCCGTTGTGGATTTTGCTTTTAACTATGGTAAACTCCCATTCCAAGTGATCTAAAATCAAAAGCAATTTTAATCTACAGTATCTTAAATTGGCTCCAAGCACCGAAGGAAGCTTCCCTATTGAAGAGTTTGCTATTCTTATCTCATCCAAGCTTCAGTCCTTAGGAATTATTCTTACTCCATATGAGTCACTATCCATAGATGTAAACCTAAAAATAAGTGTGTATAATTATTTGAGCATTAATTCTTACATTTCCCCATAGTGCTTGTAAAGTCAAGTGAAAGAGATCTAGCATAAATTTGAAGTGAACATTGCTAAATGGCTGCAATTAAGGGGACAGTGTTGAATTTAAGGCTTTGGCCAGATAGCTGTACCTTTTTCCAACTATTCCACTCCATCCACTTTGTCCCCATTTTTATTAGTACTCCATAGTTATGGAGCACGCTCAGTAAAATCAGTAAACAGATCTCCTACAGGTGAATATTCTTGTTTGATATCAATCATAAAGCTTGCTAGGTATAACTAAACTTACTTCATAGACCAGCCTTTTCAACCAAGTGCTCTCCAGATCTGCTGGTTGGCTAAGAGTTCTAGAATTTGGTCCTCTGGGCATATCTGAAGAACACTAAGCTGCAGGAAGGTTGTTCTTGGTTCATGCATTTTAGATAAACAGAACATGGGGTTTGTAGGAAGTATTTTAGAGCACAGCCTAGGGAGACTTTTTCCTCAAGGAGGAAAATGGTGTTGGGAAAAAAGGATCTTTAGAAAGCAAAGATGGAATCACTCTTTTGTTTCAGAGCTATGGCCAAAGTCGTGGCAGGAACTGAGATTCCCGCAGAGATTGTGAACTGTTGGGCTAGATAAAGCATTTAATGATTCTGAATTTATCTGCATCAATAAATGCATGACAAGATAACAATCAAATAAATATCCATTAGCACTCATTACTCCATTTTAATTATGAGAGCTGGGTGCAGCAATCATTTCCTGCTAAGACAGCATTAAAGGAAATTTGGGTCAGCTCCAAGGAAGATGGCAGAGCAAAGACATTCAGGAGATGGGATTGGAGAAGCAGAAATGGGACTCCATGAAATGTCCCAAAGGTGCATTCCCAAAAGGCAACTGGACTTACTTTTTTTTTTCTTTGAAAAACATTTCACTTCTCATCCAAGAAGCTTCTTCAGTTCTTGGATGAGAAGTGAAACATTTTCAAAGAAAAAAAACAAGAAAGTCTAGTTGCTTTTGGGAAAAACACCTTTGGAACAACCATGACATGGATGATTGAGAATCTCCCTGGAGATGAAATCTAACAATTGTTTTCCCTTTAATTTGTAGCCATCTGGTTCCTTGCTCAAAGTTTATACAAGTCATGCATGTTACCACTGTGTGGGAACATGGCTGTAAGGGTGATGGGGCTGTGTTTATATGACAGATTACTAAATTAACCAGATTTTTGGATTTACATAATGCCTTGCACTATAAACAAATAATATAAGTTCACCCAGTATACTAAATACAGAAAGCTTAATCAAGATTGAACTTATCGTGTTACACAAATTAAGCTGCTAGGTCTGTAGCTGATCTGGTGCATATATGATTGAGTGGTGTATATGCACATGTAAAATCTATGGAGTTTTTACAGGAGGCTACTAACAAAATATTAATTGGTTGGGGGAACAATTCTTGTAAGAATCTTTGAGTCCCCTGGGAGACCCCTTGGTTAGCTACTATGATTAGTACATACAAGGTTAATAACTACAGAACTCTAAAGCTTCCTCCTCCATTATGTATTCAAGATGGACAGTGAATAATATTTATATGTTACTTATATGTAATGGTGTAGGTCTATACATATGTTGTATATAATATGTTTTAAATGTGTTATGTATGTGTACACTTTGAGAGGAAGCAACTAAATTTCATTTTTAATGTGTGCCATTGTGCCCACAGGAAAAAAATAACAATAAAGGTTATCTATCTATCTATCTATCTATCTATCTATCTATCTATCTATCTATCTATCTATCTATCTATCTATCTATCTATCTATCTATCTATCAAAAGTAAGATGCGGATCCCAGTTGCTGTTGGTGTGGTCCAACAAGGCTCGTATACTCTTTTTAAAGAAGAAAGACCAACCCAACCTAATTCAGGAGTTAGAGAAGAACAGTCAGAGTAAATGCACACATCATCATTTAAGGTGTCTTTAGAATCCACGTTGAGTAGAGGCAAATCCTTGACTGATATTTGGCATAGGAACAGAGATAGGTTTCATTTTTCAGTCGGTAAAGTGTTGGTGGATATGTTTCTCTGTTGGGTGTGGAGATTTTTCCTCCTCTTTTTTTGCTTTCACAGCAGACTCATCCATGGTGTGATGCTTGTTGGGTTAAGGCCAAGGTACAAAAGCAGTGAAGCATTACGTTAATAGCCTGCAAGGCACATGATGCAGCAAATTGGCTGAAACAAAATGGAAGGGTTGTAGAATGATAGAAAGCTGCCTTGTTTACTAGGTTGACTTCCTTCTCCATTCAATCACCCAGTGATTATCCCAAAGGTGCTTTTTCAAAAGGCAACTGGACTTTTTTTCCCCTTGAAGACGTTTTGCTTTACTTCTCCTCCTGGCATTCCTTTGAAGGAGGAGATGGGAAACTTAAGAACTGAAGAAGCTTTTTGGATGAGAAGCAAAATGTGTTCAAGGAAAAAACAAAGAAAGTCCAGCTGCCTTTGAAAAAGCACCTTTGGGACAGCCATGACCAGGATGACTGAGAAACTCCATAGACAAATGTAGTGATTAGACAATCCAGTGATATCAAGAAGTTTTGGTCCCAAACTCCTAATATTGGTCCCAATATCCTAATATTACTATCTGAGTTGACTCTGACTTGCAGATCTCCACAGAATTTCAAGCAGATGATTTTCCTACAGTCCACCAATCTCCTCCTTCCAAGTAATGCCAGGAGGTGACCTGCATGCAGAACCTGCCTTTTGCCGTAAGATGGTTGAAATATGGCCAAAAAAGAGAAAATCTGCAAAACCATTTTAGCTGAGCACCTTTTTGTTTTAAAGCTGTGGCTGAGAGGGTCAGCTTCTTTCTATTCCATTGAGAAACCAAACATTGAGCCATTTCCATATGTGAGGACCCCAGCTGGGCAGGGAACTACTAAACAAGAACAGTAGAATGCTTAATAATTGTACAATACATTATAACTGAGGCCAGGAATGTCATTCAGCAAATGACCAGAAAATGCTGTAGGGACTGACAATTTGGAGGCCAGGAGAGGCCTGAACCCTTGCCCTGGTGCTAGCTAAGAGCGCTCACAATTTGATTTGAGGGCAGCTGAAGCTGCAGCTATCAGACCCCAGGAGATTTGGTGGCATTTCTTGGAAGCAAAAGGCACAACTCTATCCGATTCTCTCTATTAAGCAGGCATGTGCACCAGCTTCTGCCAGAGATCTTCTTTCTTGCTCTCTCCTTTTCCTCCCCTCTTTCCGCCTCCTTTCCCACTTTGTCTGAAACCCAGACTAGGGATGCTGTGCTCATCTCTGCAGGTGGAGGAGCCTTTAGACCAGGTGCTACAGCAGAATGGCCGTAATAGTGCTCACTGTGAGCTTTTTCTCATTTGCAAGAAGGAAGGCAAGTGCGAGGGGCTCAGCAGCCCAATTGCCACTGCCCTCTGTGCACAAGCAGCCATTAAAATCACACGCTAAGCACAGGAAGGGAGCAATTAGGTAGAATTCCTTGCACTCACAAAGGATTAATTCTCCAGCTGGAGAAATACCCATCAGCACACAACAGCAGCAGAAGAAGCCTGTTGCAAGCACAATCTTTGGGGAGACCAGCACAAAGCACACAAAAAATGCCAGTGCAAGATTCAGTCTTGCCTTCGCTGAAGGAGAAAGAGACTTGAGCAGGATCCTGTGGGTCTTATTTTCCAACTCAGGAGCCAATAGTTCTTGCAGGGTCATTTATTTTGCCAAGAATTCTCCTCCATAAGAAAGCTTTTTTTAAAATTTCAGCAGTTTTCAGGACCCTTTTACATTATTACTTTTTTAAAAAAAAAATGTTGAGGACCTCAACGAGCAGGGATGGGTAACCATGGCAACTTTCCGATCTGAGGCAACATAGTTCATAGAATTCTGGGAGTTGATAGGTCAGAAAGTTGCCTATAGTTGCCTGCCCCTGTCAAAAAGCATTGGTTTATGTGGGTTATATCTACCAATATTTATTAAAGATGTAAACTAAGACATTTTAAAATATTTGATTTTGCAGGCCTACTGAAAAGCTTGCAGGGACCCCGGAAGTCTCCAAACCACACTTGGAGAACCACTGCTTTATTTGAAGGGCTGCCAGGGATATACCAATTTTAAAGGACTCTCCTGGAGTTTAGATGATGCTCATTTTTCCTCTGCACGTAGGTAGAGAACCTCCCACTCCCCAGGCCATATGCAGTGACATCCAGGAGCAGCAAGAATTCCTTATTTCTCCCCAAGTACTGGCAGTTCTTCTTCCAGAAGTTGATTGACAGAAGAAACAGGATCACCAGGAGCCTTCTCCTCCTCCCTCTCTGCCAATAAGAAGGTAGTAGTTCAGTGTTTCTCAACCTCAGTGACTTTAAGATATGTGGACTTCAACTTCCAAAATTCTTAAATCTTAAAGCAACCTGGCTGGAGAATTCTGGGGGTTGAAGTCTATACATCTTAAAGTTGCTCAGGTTGAAAAACAATGCTGTAGTTGATGGTGGAGTATGAATTTGTGAACAGGGGCACAAATGTGTGTGTTGCTCTCCCCCCCCCCCCCCCCCGACTCTATGATGCAATTGGGTAGCCAATGTTGCCTTCAAATTACTTGTGATTTTGCCTCTCCCTGTAGTGTTACTCAGTGGAAACTAGGAGGTCTTCTGCTCTTTCCTTCCTGCCTTTCAGGGAGAGATCAAGCACTCAGCTCAATTGGAGGTGCCCATCAGCTGCACTAACTACATCCCACCGCTAAGTTATAATGTAATTTTGATTTACTAAGAACCATGGTGGCTCAGTGGTTAGAATGCAGCACTGCAGGTTAACTCCCTGTTCACTCCAGGAATTTGATTTTGAGTCACTCAAGGTTGATTCAGCCTTCCATCCTTCCATGGTCAGTAAAATGAGGACCCAGATTGTTGGGAGCAACATCCTGACTCTGTAAACTGCTTAGAGAAGGCTTTAAAGCACTGAAGCAGTATATAAGTCTATGGAGATTCTGAATCATCCAGGTCATGGTTGTCCTAAAGATGTTTTTTCCAAAAGGCAACTTGACTTTCTTGCTTTTTTTTTCTTTGAAAATGAACTGAATTTAGAACTGAAGAAGCTTCTTGGGTGAAAAGCTAAACATTTATGTGTTAAACCAAGAATGCCCAGTTGCCTTTTGAAAAAAAGCACCTTTGGGATGACTACATGGTTTATTATCAGCGGAAAAACATCTCTGTTCATTCTGGGGGGGGGAAAGGAATATTCAACAACTGATTACAGTACCAATAAATGGCCAACCAGGACAGCTTTCCCCCCTCTATTCTCCTCCCTCTTCCAGCCTTCAGGAGTTGACAAGTGGCAAGAATGAAAAGTTCAGAACTGCTGCTTGGGAGATGTTAGGTGTCTGAGAAACAAAGTGCTGTTTGGGTGGCGGTGAGCTTTATGCGTGCTGCTGCCCATCTCACTTGCAGGCTGAAAAGGTCAGGCTTCACTAGGAGGGTGCCATCTTGTACCCCTGGAGTGGGTGACTGAAATCTTGCTTCTCTTAATGAGATGACCTTCACAGCAGAGAAGCCATTAACTTCTGCTGGGAGAGATGCCGGTCTGACATTAGCAGCTGTTTCTCTCCACCTGGCCATGGACGTACAGGAAATGCCATCCACAGGTGGCCCAGTGCTCTCTTCTCTCTCATTTCAGATATATCTCTAGGCTAGATTTTGCCCCCAATAGTCTACAACAGGACTCCAGTTTACCAGCCCTGTGCTCTTAAAGCATAAATATGGCTTGGTATGAAACTAAAAACAACCTGGAAAAAGGCAGGGCCTCAGAGCTCCAGGAATTCAAAGGGAATGAGAACATGATAGTTCTGACAAGTTTAGCAATCGGGTGAAGATGGATATGACCAGCCTGGTGGCAGAATCCAGAAGAAAGACACTGATTAGGTTTGTGTCCGATGCTTAACTTAGTTATTAGATTGACATGTTTGGAGGGGGGGCTTCACACAGTATAAACAGTAATGCAAAAATCCAATGAAGTCCTAAGCTGCTTCAACTGAGATATAGCATAAAGATGAGAAATGATAGTACTGCTTTACACTGTTCTTATGAGACCAGTGGTGGGATTCAAATTTGTAAACAACCGGTTCTCTGTGTGGATGCTGCTTCCGGAAGTCCATTCTGGGCCTGGGCAACAAAAAATTAGCTACCGGTTCTACCGAAGGGGTGCGAACCGGCTGAATCCCACCACTGTGTGAGACCACACTTGGAATATTGTGTCCAGTTTTGGTCACCACGATACAAAAAAGATGTTGAGACCCTGGAAAGTGTGCAGAGAGGAGCAATAAAGATGATAAAGGGTCTGGAGGCTACATCATATGATGAATGTTTGAGGGAGCTAGGTATATCTAGCCCATCAAAGGGAAGTATTGTGTAGTGGGCTTCAGTAGGCAAGGAGCAGACCAGCATAGTTACAACATTATTTATTGACTCAAACTAGAACTAGAGAACTGCAGGTAATTGCCTGTAATTTATACTCTGAGCTCACAGGGCCTTAACCAATCACAATACTTGAAAAACCCGCCCAAATATGAATGCTCAAAGTTTTCCTCCTTAACAGTTGGAGTTAACAGTCAAGGTCATCTAAAGGTTAGTTTCATTTTAGCTTCACAAGCAGTTGCAGTTAAGTTAGTTTCACTTTAGCAGGGATTAACACAACTTTATATATATATAATATATAACAGGAAGGATTAGGTGGGACATGACAGTTCCTGTACTTGAGGGGCTGTCACAAAGAAGAAAGGATTGATTTTATTCTCCAACGCACCAGAGAGGAGAACAAGAAATAATGGGTGGAAGCTTGTTAAAGAGAGTTCCAGCCTAGAAATGAGACATTTTCTGACAGTGAGAGCAATGAATCCATGGAATAGCTTGCCTCCTGGGGTTGTTGGTGCTACATCATTGGATGTTTTCAAAAATAGACTGGACAACCATTTGACTGGGATGGTATAATGAATCTGTCCTGAACAAGGGGTTGGACTAGAAGACCTCCAAGGTCCCTTCTGGTTCTGTGATTCCATGATTCTATGATTTAATTATAGATTAACTAAGCAGGCTGGGTTTACATAGAAACTCCCAAAACAAAACCAGATCACCATGCACTACCAAGGCTTAAGGCAGGGATTTTCAAACTTGGCACGCTGGCTGAGTAATTCTGGGAGTTGAAGTCCACAAGTCATAAAAGGGCCAAGTTTGAAGACTGCTGGCTTAAGGTAACCAAATTTAACGTGTGCATGTCACTCAGTTCAGCTGATGAAATGTATCATCCTATCCTATCCTATCCTATCCTATCCTATCCTAATGCAAACATTAGGTTGGTTGGGTCTCTAGAATGAGCACTGATACAGAGTTTTTCCTTTGTAAGCAAAAGATCCTGAGTTAGTTATCTGGCATAGCTGGGAGAGACTCACGTTTGAAGCCTGAAAGAGTGACAGCTGAATACCCACTGCAGACAGCATTATCAACCTGCCGGTCCACTGGCCAGATGCGTCACGCCGAAACCACGCCCATCCCATTGGCAATGGGGAAAAAGTACCGATACGTCACACGACGTCACGTGACATCGCAAGTTTGACATGCCTGGTTTAGCAGATCATAATAAAGCTAGATGGCCCAATCTGATTTAGGCTGGGTCAAACATTGCACCAGCTATAGTTTGCTTAGCCTTGGTTTACTGAGCAAATGAAATTTGGATGAGTTTATTATGTAATTTACTAAGCCATAAGCCATGGCTTCTGAATTAAAGTGACAGGGTTTACTCAAGATAAAAATAAGTAAGCCACTTTTGAGCTGAATATAATGTGTGAGCAATTTCACAAATTGTGCTGACCCCTGCTTTAACTAAAGCTTGTTGAAAAACCTGTAATAGTCTTGTTCACATATAAAAGAGTTGTTGAACATTATAAAGTAATATTAGGGTAGAGATCCATGGCTATTAGCTTGAGTTTCTTTTAGAGAACAAATGAATAAATATGTGCTAAAGAACATTTAGTTCCCTTAAAGAGAGAAAGTGTGTTGTGTTGGCATCCAGAAGAGTCTCTTAAAAACATTTATTTAAAAAATTTATAGTAGTGTGCCAGTAGGTACTTGCTTATATACAGTACCACTAAAGGTATCCAGTAGTAAAGAAAGTCAATACAATAAAATGTTAAAATAAAACTAGATTATAATGCTACTTCATGAAACAGAAATCGGATGCATGGGGTGGTTTTTTGCGAAGGAGGGGGTTGCTTTAAGAAAAATCAAAACAAAAACCAAACTAAAACTTCCTCTTTCTCAATTCTCTATGTTTTTCAGCTCTAATGGGTTGCAGAATTGATATTTTTTAAAGAATGACTCCAATTTCCACTTAGTTTGAAGGCTGCAATTTTAAAACCAAATGGGTTAGCACCAAATGATGGTAGTTCTACCTCCCCAGCTGTAATTTGCTATCTATCTTGTTCTTGCAAATAATATGGGCAAAGATAAAGGAACTATTAAGGAGTAGTACCGAGACTTAGTTCTCAGTCTGATGCTGTATTACCAGGAGGCAACCTGGTCCTAGGCACATGCTTTGAATGTCAATGTATGGCAAAGCCAGTGGTATAGGATTGTGGCAGCATGAGGTAATGAGTGGACACCATTGTTGGCACCACCTAGCCAATGTTACTTGTTGGACCTGGTTAGTCCTTCAATAAGAGACCATCAGGGAATTGCCAGGGTTGTAGACTAGATTGGGAAGTTAGAAAACAATAATTCCCATTGCAAATATTTGCAAAATGATTCCTTATTATTGGCAAGAAAGCAATGTGGTTATGTCCCTGGAGGCACTAGAAGGAACTGAGCTCGACTCGAGAGAGCTGTTACCTGGAGCTTTACTAATTAATGAAAAAGGAAAAAGGAAGGCAGATAATGCCAACTCCTAGAACAGGGTTAGGCAACTATGGAGACTTTATGACCTGTGGACTTCAACTTCCAGAATTCCTAAGCCAGCATGGAAACCTTGGTGGTGTGACTGGGGATGGGCAGCTATGGTGGTGCAATGGGGGAGAGGCAACCACGGTGGGTTGACTGGGATGGAGGGACCGGGGTGAAGTGGCCAGGGTGATGCGACTGGCCAGTTGTCCCATTCGGACCCATAGGGTTGTTGTGGGAAAAATAGAAGCAGTTTTTTTTTCAAAAAGAAGGGTGAAAAGAAAAAAAAACCATTTGATTTTCACGTGTATGATGTCGTTGCTTTGTGATTACTCTTATTTCCTTTATTGGTTGGAAGCATGTGAGTTAATGTTGAAAAAAAAAAGTGCTTGTGAAAAGTCTAATAATGAATGCCAATGGAAAGCCAAATGGGTCGCTGAATGGCCAGTCATAGGAAGACATATAAATGACCCAACAAAAAAGTGCCAGTCTTTGATTGTCAGCAATGGACAATCCTGAATAGGATTCGCACCTCACATGGCACCTGCTGGCACACTCTGTATAAAGGAGGCATAGTGGTAGTGTCCTCCCCTCAGTGTGACTGCGGGGTCTCACGTCAAACTGTAGATCACATTGTGACTGGCTGTAAGCTGAGGGCATATATTGGTCCAGTATCTGACTTTTTTTTTTAATATAAATGATGTTGCACTTCCATGGTTAGGTGGCCTAGACATTGGTATTTGAGAATAGAATAGAATAGAATAGAATAGAATAGAATAGAATAGAATAGAATAGAATAGAATAGAATAGAAGGGACCTTGGAGGTCTTCTAGTCCAACCCCCTGCTCAAGTGGCAGACCCTATACCATTTCAGACAAATGGCTGTCCAGTCTCTTCTTAAAAACTTCCAGTGTCAAAGCATTCACAGCTTCTAGAGGCAGGTTGTTCCACTGATTAATTGTTCTAACTGTCTGGAAATTTCTCCTTAGTTCTCGGTTGCTTCTCTCCTTGATTAGTTTCCATCCATTGCTTCTTGTCCTGCCTTCAGGTGCTTTGGAGAATAGCTTGACTCCCTCTTCTCTGTGGCAGCCCCTGAGATATTGGAACATGGCTATCATGTCCCCCCTCGTCCTTCTCTTCATTAAACTAGACATACCTAATTCCAGCAACCGTTCCTTATATGTTTTAGCCTCCAGTCCCCTGATCATCTGTGTTGTTTTTCTCTGCACTCTTTTTACACATAGATCTTTTTAACATTTATATTTTATTGACTTTTACTAATCTAGATGAAATGTTAATATATATTGCTAGTCCATGTATGATAAGCCATACACTAAATAAATAAATAAATGTATGTCAATGAGCATCAAGATATACACTGAAAGAAGAACAAGAGGCAAAAAGAGAGAGAGAAAGGTAATCCAGGAACAGCTGATGTCTCAAATGGTACCTTAATTAATCTTCTAGATGAAAAGGAATAAGGAAGGGACATTTGTGAGGCCAACTGCCCTCATCTAGCTGGGTGGTCTTGGATTGTGTCTGATGTTCTACAGAGACGCCTGTGCTTGAATTATTGTGACAAGTGGTAAAAAAGTTGGAAGTTATACAAGTTCTCTCATGGCAGTTCCAGTCCAATCTCACAATTCAAAGGATGGTCTGTGATGTGATTGTCTCTAAAAGATGGTCACTTCAAACTCAACTTTCATGAGAGAACAATACATACAACCAGGATTGACCCCAGTCCTGCATTCAAAATGTTCTACCCTAGAAAGGTTGACTGTTGTGTGTAGATCACCTCCATTTTTTACACTCTGGAGCCTCATCCGGGAACAGGTGGTAGCAAGAGAGAAGTTCTTACCTTTGCCAGCCCCACGCGGCTGAAGTGAGATTTCCGTGCTCCAAACCTTGCCTCGTCTGCACTTCTCAAAGAAGCCCCATCCATTTCTAGAACCTGATTAGCATTTCCATTGTTGCGTGACTGTCTGAAAGCAGTCGCAGCTAAACGAGCCAGTCAGCTCCTGCTCATTTGCATGTTAATGAAGCCCATAGAGTACAGCCCATAGAACATTCGGAGGGTGGGAGGCGAAACCTCATACAGATAGATAGATCTATACAATGCAACCTCTTCCTCCATTAAGAGAGAAAATCCAGACTATACAGATGGCCAAACAGATCAAACCAGACAGACAGACAGCTTATACAGGCAAGGTGAACAGCAGGACAGATCTTTTGCATCCTCCTCCTCTTTTTGTGGCATGAAAAACAGGGACTACAGGCAGAAAAAAAAGTCACTTGGTGTCTACTTGGAAACATAGGTACAGATAGTGCTCAACTTACAACAGTTCATTTAATGACCATTCGAAGTTAGGACGGCACTGAAAAAAGGGACTTATGTCCATTTTTCACACTTACAAACATTGCAGCATCCCTGTAAGGACCCACCTCAGCTAACCACCCAAGAAAGCAGAACTCTTGAAACAGGCATTGTCTCAAAAGGAAACTTTTATTAGGGGTCAGTGACAGTAGGGAAGTCAAGGCGAGGTCTGAGGAAAATCCCCCTTAAACGGTATAGTTAAACCAGCAATATTCCTCCTCCCACCAGAGTCATAATGCCCATCTGAAATCCAGCCAATCCACATGTGGCACGATGTGCGGGTAACTGGCACAGTTGGCATGCATCTCAAGGTCTTCTCCAGTTTCATTTCTCTGTAACCGTCTCCCTGATTAGGGAGACACATTCCTTTCTCAAGGGGATAGAGGCAGGAGAAGAAGAGTAGAAAATGAAAGTTATCCCGAGCAAAAACAAATATCCCCCCTCCCCCCAGCAAAATGGCAGGCCCCAAAACAAGAGCATAAGACTATATATGCAAGGAAGACAATAAGGGTTTGGGGACCTGACAATCCCTATGGTCTTGTGATCAAAATTTGGACACTTGACAACTGGTTCATATTGATGACAGTTGCAGCATCCCAGGGTCACCTGATCCCATTTTGTGACCTTCTGACAAGCAAAGTAAATGGGGAAGCCAGATTCACTTAACAACCGTGTTACTAGCTTATCAACTGCAGTGATTCACTTAACAGCTGAAGCAAGAAAGGTCGTAAAATGGGGCAAAACTCACATAATAATAATAATAATAATAATAATAATAATAATAATAATAATAATAATAATAATAATAATAATAATAATAATAATAATAATAATAATAATAATAATATTAATAATAATAATAATAAAGTTGAAAGGGACCTTGGAGGTCATCTAGTCCAACCCCCTGCTCAGGCAGGAAACCCTATACCATTTCGGACAAATGGTTGTCCAGTCTCTTCTTAAAAACTTCCAGTGTTGGAGCATTCACCACCTCTGGAGGCAGGTTGTTCCACTGGTTAATTGTTCTAACTGTCAAGAAGTTTCTCCTTAGTTCTAGGTTGCTTCTCTCTTTGGTTAGCTTCCGCCCGTTGCTCCTTGTCCTGCCTTCAGTGCTTTGGAAAATAGCTTGACTCCCTCTTCTTTGTGGCAGCCCCTGAGATATTGGAACACTGCTATCATGTCCCCCATCGTCCTTCTCTTTGTTAAACTAGACATACCCAATTCCAGCAACCGTTCCTTATATGCTTTAGCCTCCAGTCCCCTAATCATCTTTGTTGCTCTTCTCTGTAATCTTTCTAGAGTCTCAACATCTTTTTTACATCGTGGTGACCAAAACTGGATGCAGTATTCCAAGTGTGGCCTTACCAAGGCATTGTAAAGTGGTATTAATACTTCACGTGATCTTGATTCTATCCCTCTGTTAATGCAGCCTAGCACTGTGTTGGCTTTTTTGGCAGCTGCAGCACACTGCTGGCTCATATTTAAATGA
>NW_015386789.1:1313554-1323932 GCF_001527695.2 Protobothrops mucrosquamatus
GTATTAATACTTCACGTGATCTTGATTCTATCCCTCTGTTAATGCAGCCTAGCACTGTGTTGGCTTTTTTGGCAGCTGCAGCACACTGCTGGCTCATATTTAAATGATTGTCCACTAGGACTCCAAGATCCCTCTCACAGTTACTACTATTGAGCAAGGTACCCCCTATACTATACCTGTACATTTGGTTTTTCTTGCCAAAATATAGAACCTTACTTTTTCACCATTGAATTTCATTTTGTTAGATAGCGCCCAGTGTTCAAGTCTGTCCAGATCCTCCTGTATCCTAAGCCTGTCTTCTGGAGTGTTGGCTATTCCTGCCAGCTTAGTGTCATCTGCAAATTTGATGAGTTCCCCATCTATCCCCTCGTCCAAATGGTTGATGAAGATGTTGAAGAGCACTGGGCCCAGAACAGAGCCCTGGGGCACCCCACTACACACTTCCCTCCATGTAGATGCAGTCCCATTGAGGACCACATGCTGAGTACGGCCGGTCAGCCAGCTATGGATCCATCTGGTGGTGGTGCTGTCTAACCCACATTTTACTATCTCATCAAGTAGTAGGTTGTGATCTACTTTATCAAATGCCTTACTGAAGTCCAAGTAAATTATATCTACAGCATTCCTCTGATCCACTAATTTTGTCACTTGGTCAAAGAATGCAATAAGATTTGTCTGGCATGATCTGTTTTTGACAAACCCATGTTGGCTTTTAGTAATGACTTTGTTTGCCTCTAGGTGTTCGTTGATTCATTGTTTGATTATCTTTTCCAGGATCTTCCCAGGTATTGAGGTCAGGCTGATAGGTCTGTAATTTCCTGGATCCATTTTTTTTTGTTTTTTGAAGATGGGAACTACATCAGCTCTTTTCCAGTCCTCCGGTAGTTCCCCAGTGCTCCAGGACCTTTGAAAAATATAGTTCAGTGGTTCTGGGATCACATCTGCCAGTTCCTTGAGAACCCTGGGGTGTAATCCATCTGGTCCTGGTGATTTGAACTCGTCTAGGCTGGACAGGTGCTCACTTACCATTTTCTTGCCTATCTTAACTTGTGTTTCTATTCTGTTTTTTTATGGCATTATTTTTGGTAGGTTGGTCTGTTTTTTCCCTTTGTGTAAAGACAGATGCAAAAAACGAGTTAAATAGTTCTGCTTTCTCCCTGTTGCTTGTCACCTTCTTGCCACTTTCCCCCACTAATGGACCAATCATTTCCTTCACTTTTTTCTTGTTTTTTACATGTTGAAAGAAGCTTTTTTTGTTATTTTTGACTTTGGTCGCAAGCCTTAGTTCATTTTGAGCCTTAGCTTTCCTCACTTCATCTTTGCAGGCTCGGGCTATTTGCTGATATCCTGACTTAGTTATGTGCCCCTCTTTCCACTTTCTATACTTGTCCTTTTTATCTTTCAATTTATCAGAGAGTTCTTTTTGCAGCCATGTTGGTTTCTTTTGAGAGCTGTTATTTTTCCTCTTTGTTGGTATTGTGCTGGACTGGGCTTTTATTATCTCACTTTTCAAAATTTCCCAAGCTTCTTGAGTTGTTTTCCCCTTGATGATTCTCATCCATGGAATCCTTCCTAAGCCTTCTCTAGGTTTATTGAAATTAGCTCTCTTAAAGTCCAAGACTCTAGTTTGACTGTGTTTTATTGCTTGTGCTTCCATAATGTTTAATTCCAAAATTGCATGATCACTTCCTCCCAAGGTTCCTATGGCTTCAACACCTTCTATCATTTCATCTCTGTTAGTGAGAATTAGATCCAAAATGGCTAATCCCCTAGTTCCCTTCTCTACTTTTTGGGAGACAAAATTGTCTGCTAGGTTTGCAAGGAATCTGTTTGATCTTCCACTTGGTGCAGAGTTTGTCTCCCAGTTGATGTCAAGGTAGTTAAAGTCCCCCATTACTTAACAAACATCTCACTTAGCAACAGAAATTTTGGACTCAATTGTATCGTAAGTGGAAGATTATCTGTACCTCAAAGTGGTGAACATACATAATATTTTTTCCTTCTCCTCTTTTCCTCTCAACAACAATCTTGTGAGGTAGGTTGGGCTGATTGTGGTTTATGGTCTTCCAATCGTGCCAGGCTAAAGATAAACAAGCCTGTCAAGCTGATGTTATTTTCCCCATCTTAAATCCTGCTTCAGTGCCTTTTGTTTTATGCATGAACATTTACATGCTCTCCTGGGTGCACTAATTTGTGTGATTTTGTTTGCAGCTCCACCTTAGAGGTGCCTTTTTTTTCAAGTAGTTTTTCTAAATGTAACACTGCCATAAACATTTTCATCACCTTCTCCTGTTGCACACATTTTTGCTCCAATGTTTTTTTTCCCTTTCTGTGAAGAACTCTGTTGCAAAATTCAGCAAAGTGTCACAGCCAAAGCATAATTATATTCTAGTTAGATAATTTTTATTACAGACAACAAGCAGTTTACAACTAAAATGGAACTAAAGTACAATACAAGAGTATATAATAAAGCTCAGGAGGGAAATTTCACAGCCCAAAGAACAATGAATGACACATACCAAGACACAAAATTTAGCAGCTCTACAGGTAATATCGGCAAAGAGATCAGCTAATAGATAATACAGATACTAGTCAGGCTCCCTGTTGGCATTCCCTGGAGGATGCCATAAATTAGCAGAGCTTAGCAATCCCTATAAAATAAGCAATAGAGCATTATATGAGTCAACATTTCTACCATGCTCGTACACAAGGGCAAAACCATTATGAAAAAGGTATGTGATGGAATCTTCCAAGCAGCCACACTGAAGGGATTCTAGATTGATTTGGAAGTGTGAGATGTATACAGTTCTTCCTACATGCAAATAGAGTGACATTCCTTTTCTTCCCTAGCTGACCCTGAAAGAGATTGTTTTGCCTAAGGCTCTTTAGGCATTCATGGCTGTTTTAGCTATATTACAGTAATTTGCATCCAGGAAACTAGAATTATTCCCAAAAATGCTTTTTGGGGTAACCAAGAAAGTCCAGTTGCCTATTGAAAAGCATTGTTGAGACAATCATGACCTGGATTATTGGGAATCTCCATAGACATTTAGTAGAACTAGTAGAAAACTAGAATTAGTAGAAAACGAGTGCTTTGCCTAAGGACTTCATGGCTATAGTGAGCTTCTAATTCAGAGTCTTAGCTGCCATGTTTCAATAATTTGCAACCTGCCATTGGACCAACAAGCTTTGAAGTTTTTTTTCTACTGTTAGATGGTTGCTACTTATTGGAATAGATCTGAATGAATTATATTCATTAGTAATTGCTAAGTCACTTTCTTAGAGGCACTTGGAATGGAATAATACTTTGCGTTCCTAGGGGGAATAAAACTATATGATACATGGGGGGCAGAGCTGTTAAGAGGATAGCCTTACAGGTATCTTCAAAATTGCACAAAAAGAACAATGTGCAATTTTGTGCCACAAAATAATGAAAAGAAGGAGTAGGGGCGACTTGATAGAGTGTTCCAATATCTAAGGGTCTGTCACAAAGACGAGGGGATCAACCTATTCTTGAAAGGCAGAACAAGAAGCAATAGATGGAAAATAATCAAGGAGAGAACCAACCTAGAACTAAGGAGAAATTTCCTGAGAGTTAGAACAAGTAATCAGTGGAATGAGTTGCCTCCAGAAATTGTGAGTGCTTCAACACTGGAGGTTTTTAAGAAGAGATTGGACAACAATTTGTCTGAAATGTTATAGGGTTTCCTGCTTGAGCAGGAGGTTGGACTAGAAGACCTTCAATGTTCCTTCCAACTCTGTTATTCTCTCGCCAGTTAGAGCACTGGACTAAATTTAGAAGAAGCCATGCTCACACCCAGTCAAGAATCACTCCACAGGGTTATTGTGAAGATGAATGTGAGTGTACACTCTTTTCAGTGCACTCTTTTCTTATTTTTAATTTAGGGTAAGGCTTGAGCAACAGGCTTAACTACTGTATAAACCTAGGTTAATCTGACATACTATAGTTGATGTATTCACAAAAAAAGATACTGAAACAATTAAAGCAGAATATAGCGCAAGGTGATGCCCTTATCTGGAACCCATGTTAAAACAAAGGCTGGGTTTACTGCAACATACTAACTCCTCATTGCTTAATCAGCTTTTAGCATTGATTGTATTGTATTGTATTGTATTGCTGTGTATTGTAACGATACTATGCTTCAATGGTTACTTAGACATTGGTATCTGAATATAGCGATGTATATATATATTACTGTGTTCTCAATCTAGGTGAAATGGAAATATATACTGCAAGTCCATGTATGATATGCCATATGCTAAATAAATGTAAGAAGGCAGAATGCAATTCTACTAAGTGCAGATTCAAGCAAAAAGACGTATGCTGGTTTGGAAGACATAGATTTTAACTTACATTCTTGGTTGTAATATAACCAGTTGGGTTAGATTCATGTAGGCAAACAACCAAACTAAGATTAATCTTAATCCTGGATGTGAATGAACCTGCTAGGCTTTAATATTGCTTGGTTGTGTGGGTTGTATCAACATAAACACAAGCGGAAAGCTGTTTCTTCAAAAGAGCAGCAAAGAAACCGTATGGGAATGGCAGGTTGCTCTGCAAATCTTCAATTTACCAACTCTGCCTCTTTGCTTATAAGTCCTGTTTTGATCTTTCTAAGATATTTGGGAATAATTACTGATGCCTATAGATGTCTGTTAATTGCATTTTCCTTGATGAAAATCTTGCATTTTATAATTAATATTTGCTTAGTCATTTCCCCTGATTAATCAATATCCAATCTTGGATAACCCAGCCTTCCCTGATTGGCACGTTAGCATAAGGGAACAGAGCAGGAAGGCAAAAGAAAAAAAAATGTCACCCTTGGGAGAAGCTTTGCTGGGGAATAAAGAGAGTAAAAGAAGGGAGCATATATCCATTTCAAAGCTAAGAAAAATGATTTTATTTTTTTAACAGCTCAGCTGAGAAGCTCATCAGTGCAAGAGACTCTCTATGGTGCGTGAATAAACACACTCACAGCTTCTTCCCTGGGATGCTGATAAAAACGCAGACAGTTTCATCCACACACAGTGCAAAATGTTATCCCCATAACAGCTACTCTGTATGGTAAATTGGGACAGAGAAAGAGTGACTAACTCCCAAGTCACTCAGTGAATTCCATAATCAGATGGGGATTAAAAGGTGGGTCCCTTTGGAGGAAAGCCTATAGAGATTAATGTTGGCTGAAGATCAGTGGCGGGATTCAGCTGGTTCGCACCAGTTCAGCAGAACCGGTAGCTAATTTTTTGTTGCCCAGGCCCAGAATGGACTTCCAGAAGCGGCATCCACACAGAGAACCGATTGTTCACCTATTTGAATCTCACCACTGCTGAAGGGTCATAAATGGAAGCCAAGGAGAACTTTAATATGGGAGAATTTTATAAGACAGAAATAAGTCCTCGACTTACGAACACAATTGGGACTGGAAAATTAATCATTAAGTGGGTCATCCCATGATCACAATTTGCAACCTTCCCTGCTGGCTTCACCCCTTGACTTTGCTTGAGAAGGCCACAGATTGCAATCACAAAACCACAGGACACTGTAACCGTTGTAGCTGTGCGCCAGTTGACAAGCACTTGGATTGTGATCTCCTGACTACAGGGATGATGTGATAGTCATAACTTCCTAGATAGGTTCTTTCCCTGCACAAGTCACTTTTTTCAATGTGTTGTCACGTCAAACTGTCGCTAAATGAATGGGACTGCTTATAGTCCTTTCTATGTCTTTTTTTTCTCCTGAAAGAAATTGGTCATTCCCTTTGACTGGTATTTCTATCATTTATATTCCTTTCAGCTCTTAGATCAGTGCTTTTCAACCTTGGCAGCAGCTTTAAGATGTATGAACTTCAACTCCCAGAATTCCCCAGGATGGCTGAGGAGTTCTGGGAGTTGAAGTCCACCCAATTTAAAGTTGCCAGGTTTGAAAAACACCATCTTAGAGGGTGAATAAGTGTGTGTTGGGGGGGGGAAAGTAAAGTAGCCACTGCAACTGCTTCCAACCTCTGCATTTGCTTAAAGAATATAGGAAGTCCTTGAGTTACAACAGTTCATTTAGTGACCTTTTGATGTTACAACGGCACTAAAAAAAGTGACTTATGACCATTTTTCATTCTTATGACCATTTCAGCATGATCAAAATTCAGAGACTTGGCAACTGACTGATATTTATGACATTTGCCGTGTCCAGAGGTCATGTGATCCCCTTTTACAGTCTTCTGACAAGCAAAGTCAATGGGAAAGCTTAACAACTGTGTTCCTAACTTAATACCTGCAGTGTGATTCACTTAACAACTGTGGCAAGAAAAGTAAAAAAAAATGGAGTAAAACTCATTTAACAAATGTCTCACTTAGCAACAAAAATTTTGGGTTCAATTGTGGTCATAAATCAAGGACTACCTGTACATTGTTGGCTACCTCATTTGTCTTTTCCAAAATATTTGGCAGGAGGTTTTTTTTTTTTAGTTTGATTTTCTAGAGTGAATGGATTTAAAGCATGCCTCCTAGATGAACATGTGGCTTTAGATATTTTGCTGCTCTGAATATTGTGCAGTGGTTCTTGGCTTCCTTGCAGCATTTGCCTATAAAAATGCACATGCTTAGAAGAAATATACGTGGAGATTTTTATGCAGTTTTTTTTAAATGTGCAGGTTGAGGCAGTATATATTTATCATGCAATGCATGCAAACTGGCATAGATTGCAAAGAATTTCTCCCCTACTTTATAGCCTGAGGCAAATTATTGTCAGTCAACTTCTCCCACCTCATGGCATTATTGAAAAGATAAATAGGAGACCATTAATACACTTGATAGCTTAAATAATGTTTTTGAAATGGCAAGGGACGCCAGTATCACCGACAGCCCTGGGCAAGAATTTCTCTCTTACTCCTTTGCTGGTGAGCCAACTTTCCATACAAATATGGCTAGATACAGTACAAGTGAGGCTTTGCCAGTGTTCTTGGACACTACACTTGGTCCTTATTTAGAAGTGATTTTAGATCACTCACAATAGTGGGCTCCCAACTTACTCTCTTAAAGAAATGGAGATCTACCAGGGATCTCTTGACATGGATTAATTAGACTCAACTGTTAAAAAAAGGCTGAATACCATACATTAAGGGAATGTAGGAATATAAACAATGGTCTGTACAGAGCACACCAGAAACTCACCTTGGCTGAAAAAGCCCAAAGTCTGGTAGAACAAGTGTCCTATAATAGTGTTGGCTTCATCTGTTAACCAGATAGGAATTGATACTAGCTGCCATAATTCTAATTTACTGTAAAGCTTGCAAGTCTGAAAGTACAATTCTCCATCTTTTTTACAGCCTGAGAAACTAGGGAGGGTCTCTTCTGAGCCTCTTGCTCTACCCACTATACAGCTGAAGGCTCTGCTTTCTCTTATTTGACCCTTCCCTTGGCAACGTCTCTTTGCCCCATCTCCCAAGGTCTTTCCCATATGCCATCACAATTAACTTCATCCTGCCACGCATTCCCTCCTTCTCTTTCTTGGCTTCTATTTCTATGCTGGCATAATTTGTGAGCAATGTGGCTGGCCAGTGTCAAAGCCAAGATGTGGCCAACTGCAGCAGGGCAGCCTAGGGAAGGGTTAAGTAAGCTTTGAAGGCTCTGACATTTTGCTAATGGGCTGTGCTAATTGATTTGCTCATTTCCATTTGTTCCCGTTAAAGAGAGACAGATGAGAGTGATCCTGCTGCGCGGTGGCTTGGCAAGGGGCATTGCTGCTGTGTACAGATGTGTTCCTGACTCATTTATTAGCACCAGGCCTTTAGGCTACTAACAAAGGGGTTGTTTGCAATGCAAGTGGATTCCACAGCAAGCAGGTATGGTCCCAGATTCCTCAGTGCATCTGGATGGTTGATTCATTCTTGTAGGAACATATATCTGACCCAAGGGAAGCCTCAAGCACCTCAAATGGGCCATATAGGCATATATTAGGGCTCTAATCACTGTCATAAATTGCAGCTTCTATATGAGAACTTGATTGCTTGCACCTTGGCAGATTCCCAAGGCAAAGAAGGGGGGGGAGAGGCATCATATCAAACTCCACCTAGATCAAGGAAGGAAAAATACACAGATTTAAGTAAAGTCCTATTACTACTAGTCTGAAATAGTACAGAATTATGAGAAACCATACAGATTCCCTACTCTGAAATTCATTAAGGCAGGGTTTTTTTGAATGATTTGAAATACTTCTCGGGCTTCTTGCTAAGTTGCTGTTTATGAGATAAGCAGCCAACAGACTCAATTTCTAACTCTGAATTCATAGGAGAGTAACTAGAACCCATCAGAAGAACCCTTGGGTCAAAGTTATGAAACTGGGCAAAATCAAGATACAAGACCTACATGGATTTCAATAAGGGATTTTTAATGATAGATGAGTGTAAATGTGGCATCTTGGAAACTCTAAGAAGACTATCTAATCCTTGTTTACAGGGTAGTGAGATCTTTAAGCAATGTAGAGAAGTATGAACTTGAATAAGACATCCAACCACTGTTAGGTAAACATCTGCCCAGCCCTGGAAGGAAGAAATGAGTGAGAACGAATGTCAAGTTTGCTTCATTAGTGGCTGGTGAGGACTTATACAATAGTGATTCTCCCCAGATCTATAGTACAACTCATATCATATGCAAGAAACCAGGAGCCAGGATAGAGTTCCAAAGCACTGCAAGTTTATTTCTTGTAACCTATACAAGCCTTTAGACTTCTGAGGTTGGTAAAATGAGGAGTCTGTAAACCGCTATGGAGCATTATATAAGACTAAGCTAATGGTCAAGGCAAATTGGCATCAGATAAGATTGGCATCAGATAATGCCAACAGACTTTAAGGGGGGGCTGGACTTCAGACTGATGATGTATTTGACCCCCTTCGAGCTCAGTCTGTTCATCTCCTACATTTTGTTCCACTAAACAATTCTCCTTCCTCCCCTTTCTCACACATACACCCCTTTCTTGTAGGCCAAGATTACACAGTTCCACTACACCCAGTGACTAAACCAACCAACTATAATTTGAGGACTTCAAAGTATCCATTTCCTTCCCCCTAAACTTAAAAGGTCCCAATGTTATGTTCTTTCTCTGAACATGAGATTATTCCACCTTTCTCATCTTTTACAAGCAGCAAAGGGACCAAGAAAGCAATGAACTGTTGTTTCCAACTTCCTACAATATTCTTTATAGGTCAACCCAATGGGTCCATCAATCTGGAAATAAACTGGGCAAGCATACTAGGAATCTGGTAGCATTAATCAGGGTCTCTACCAAGTTAGGGGTATCTATGCATACATATAAAGAGTCTGCATCACCTGGACAGCCACTTCACCCTTAAAACATTTAGAAATATTTATTTTGGATAGAAAAGTTGCTGAAGTCCTTGCCAAGTGAGGTCACACTGGAACTCTCCTTTTTGTGCTTCCATTGACAAAGCAAAACCAGAGAAGGTGTTCATTCAGACAGGACATTCATAAATTTATCTACTTGCTTGATGGGTATGGTTTGTGTTCTTGGAATGTGTTCAATGTCTTAACTGCATTTTGATGGGATTTTAATTTTCATATATTTCCATGATTTTTAAGTGCCTGAAATGCCATTTATTGATGTCAGGAGAGGGCAGATTATTTTAGCAGTGTGCCTAAATGATTTTTGAAGTTTACTTACTGGAGGTTATCACCTTGAGTGACATTCATTGACAGAAGGCTCGAGGGATGGTGGCAGTGATTTATATCAATAAATAACCATGCACTCATGCATGCTGGGATGAAGATGTGTATCTTAGGAGGAAAGGAAGGTGAAGCGGGTTCCGAACTCACTCCCGTGCATAAGAAGGGGTGTGAAGTCTGGTCAGATGGCCTGACATGACATTATCGAAGTCCCCTAGAAGGTGCCGGCAGGAAGAGGAAATCACAGATATATAGAGACCTGCTTTTTGCTGTGCAATTTGGCAATCATTGTTGCCGTGACAACCACACAGCACTCGCATGCTCCTGTCTTTGCCAACACAAAGAAAGGGAGGGAGGCAAGAGAACACATCAAAGTGATGCCTCTCACCTCTTAGTACCTAGCCAAGACCAATTTGGCTACCTTATTGTTAAAAAGTTACTAGAACTATCCAGTGGTGGGATTCAGACAGTTTGTACTACTTTGGCAGAACCGGTAGCTAATTTTTTTTTGCCCAGGCCCAGAATGGACTTCCGGAAGTGGCATCCACACAGAGAACTGGCTGTTCACATATTTGAATCCCACCATTGGAACTACCCATTTTTTCCACCCTCACTCCCTTGTCCTTCTTCCATCCCCCCACCACCTCCTGCTTGTTGTGTCCCAGATGCAGAAGCATTAAAA